>NC_056744.1:481268660-481446160 GCF_019279795.1 Protopterus annectens
ATATATATATATATATATATATATATATATATATATATATATATATGCACACACACACACATATATCAATATGTATATACATATACGTATAGATATATATATATATAGTTGCAGACATACATATATGTATATATATATATATATATATATATATATATATATTTATATACACATGTACATACATATATAAATACATATATATATATATATATATATATATATGTGTGTGTGTGTGTGTGTGTGCGTAGATATATAGATATATACAGCAATGATAGGAAAAAGAACACAGGAATGACATATGTCCACAGGCTATGGCAATGGAATTGAGGAGCCCAGGCAAGACACATGACACATGCAGCATGCCCTTCCACCCCCCCCCTAGAGCCGGACACGGGAACTATACAGGCAATCAATGTAAAGTGTCCACTGCTCTCCAGACCACAGGCAGGATACAACCGGGGGGGACACACAGTGCACTCGTGGATTCTAATCATGGAACACATACTGGGGCGTCCCTTGTGGGACACCCCAAAAATTGGCAAAACAATACATATGTGATAGTTTGGCCATCTTGTCTGCGATGTATACAGACTCGGAATACAAGGGTGGGTAACCCTAATGACCCATGGGCCAAAACAATTGTATGAAATGGGTCCCGTGAAGTAAAGAGTGGACAGCATGTAGTGGTGTGTCCAGAACCGACCGGGTCCCAGAGTAAGGATGGGTGCTGTCAAGGAGGCGAGGGTGGGGGAACTATGGGAATCTACTTATGAGTCTAAGTGTGCAGATGTTGGCCAATATGGACAGCGCTAGGGATGTAAGCAAATGTGTTAACTGGGCAGAGGCGTCACCCAACGAGCAGCCACACCCACTGCAAGACCAACTAAAGCAAAGTGTAATCTATTTGGCAAGGAATGGAATAACCAGATGTAGATGTATATATATGTAGAGCTATCTGTGTGTATATCCACCCATAGTGAGATAGAGATATGCTTCTCCTTCGCCGTAGTATGAATTTATACATACAGAGAATGAATACAGATACATACCCACATATAAATATATACATATGCAGTCAGCCATAGACCCGTATGTCGTTAGATTATATACATACATATATATACAGCAAGATATGAATATACATGTATGAATACATATGCAGATATATATGTATATATTAATGTAAATATATATATATATATATATATATATATATATATATATATATATATATATATATATATATGTTACAGTAAATATACACATGTATATAGCTAGGATATGATACAGCAGTTATGGGTAACATATGTTCACAGGCTGGGCATATGTTGGTGGGAAGTCCAATAAACAAACGTGTAACACGTAGCATCACCCCCCACCCACCCCCCACCCCCCAGCTAGGCTGGAGGGACATACAGACACACAATAAAGGTAAATACACCACTGCTTCCCAGACTACTGGCAGGAAACTACCTGTGTGAGAGATCTGCAAGGTCTACACTTGAAACATAGACATCGATGTTCCTTGTGGGACACCAAAAATTAATGACCAGAGCCAGGCCCTGTAATGATTTCTCTGACCAGGCTGTAGATGTACACGGACCAGTAGGTTGTGCAAGCCTGGTAACACATGGGTCAACACAACGTGTGACATGTGTCCCAACATGGGGAGAGTGGGCAGTGTGTAGTGGTGTGTTTATACCCCACCTGCACCTACAGTAAGGATGAGTGCTGTAGAGGAGTGGCAGGTAGGGGAACTATGGGTATGCGATTATGGGCTTAGGAGTTCAGGTGTTGGCTGGCAGAGCCGTATTAGGGCCACCTCATGGATGTAAGTAATATTCTGATGTGGGCATAGCAGACGCCCATACCTCCCACACCCTAACAGCACATCCACTGGATAGTCCATAAACCATTGGGGGAACACATAGGGACCATACCATAGAACTGTCCCCGATTACCAGGGTCGTCCGTGATTACGACTCAGAATCTAACTCTGTCCCACCTAAACCATCCTAGAACTAGTGATATTAGGAGGAAAGGCAGTGGAATACACATAATGAATAATGACAACATATAAGTGTCATAAACAGCATGTACCTCAGACAATGTGTATGACTACATATGCTCTGGGTCTGTCAATGTGTCAGGTTAATAGCACCAAACTTCTGAATGTGCCCCTGATGTTGTTATGCAGTGTCCCTGATTCAGTGTTCATTCTTCCCCATTCGTATGAGAGGTCTGATAGTGACAGAAAGCACATATTCCGCTGACTACCTTAGAAAGATGATAGAATAGGTTAGGGTTACCACCTGTCCACCTTTGCGAGGGACAGTCCCCTTTGGGCAGTTGTGTCCTGCAAAATAATTGAAAATATGGCAAATGTCCTGAGGTTTTAGGACAAAGATTTCCTATATTATCGGTAGTAGTTGCATAAAACAATTATTTTGTATCTGAAACACCTAAATGTTATAAGAAACAGAATAAGCAACTATAATGCTACAAGAATAAGCTTTTATTTAGGCAAAACAGTGAAGTTCTTTCCTTTGTACTGGCTGTGGGTATGTTTTGCCCTGCAAAATCTGACGTTTCTACATAAACGTCCCACCTTGGGCAATTGAAAAGGTGGCAACCCTATAACAGGTATGCAGTAGCATGACTTGGCCGATGGATATGGATCCCAAAACCCAATTACTTGTCTGTATTGAAGAGTCTAGGTTCCCATGTATCAGCCAGACTGGAGCAGATTATAAGAGGAGCACACAAATAATATGAATAAATCACTGGACAAGCCGCGGATTCCGTACAGTCGAACGGCATGCCATCACCTAATGGGCAGCTATTCCTGATACTGTAGGCATGTAATCTGATGTAATATGCATCACAAGGTAATATTGTGGTCCTCGCTTTCACCCAGGGGTGTGAGTGTCATGTCAGTGCATTTGAAAGTGCGGCAGAGAGTGGGTGTAAGCCTGTTTGGCTACCAGTATGCGATTATTGCACTGGTAAAGCAATGTAGAGGCTAACCGAGTGTAAAAAGCTGTAACCAGAGATTATCATTGCTTAACACCGCACAAACCCACGCACACCCACTCACAGCTGCTTTAATGTGCCTTACTCCCTCCATATCCAATGGCCTTGTTCTGCCCTGCGACCAAATAAACGTCCTCTGCAAGGCTCGGAACCAGGACCCTGCACACACAGCTAATGTGATTTACCAATACACCATGGCAGATATACAGACAATGAACAGTACCACAAACATATCATACAGTGCAGTCATTCAACAGTATAGGAATGTATCCCATCATGTAGATGTATATGTGAGTGGTTATGTCCAGCATATAGGCACATACATACATAGAGATATATCAGGAACATACCATGTGGCAACAAAGCATTACAAATGGATGAAATGGGAAACACCAGCGACGCCTGTATTATGTAGTGTTCTTCTATGGAATCTCAAGACTCCCTCAGACATACATGTGTCATTCATACACGCAAACAGTTGTATATTGGCCGTATACATCACTCTGCACATGTAATGTACATTAACACAGCAGTACCTGTCCAATCATTATGTGTGAACAGTACTCATGCAAGGTTCTGTGTGCAACATCCTCATCATGATAAAGGTAAATGGGGTAACCATAGAGGGACCGGTAGTGTTGTGTGTACAATGGGGTCATCCTCATCACATGTACCTGGACCATTTAGGAGTGATGTATACCAGGATCGTGTGCCTGAGGGACAGGGGTGAGGATAACAGGAGTATGTTGTGATGCATATTACAAGGGTACATGTGTCCAGTGGGCATGTGTGTGAAATGGACAGCTATATATAGAGCAGATGTTGTCCTAGGAACCGATTGGCCTTATGTTTTCGTAGGGTGAGGGTCGGATGTGGGGGAAGGAGTGTAGGTATGGCTGTTGAGGATAGGTAGGGAAGGATCACAGACAGGACAGCATACAGGGTTGGTATATGACACATGTGGGGGGATACACCTCGGACGGGGATGGGTGTTTGGCATTCACAAGCCCATGGGAACAGTGGGATGGAGGTCCCAGGCCATGGTCAGCCACCACTACACCTAAACAGCTGCAAAGGAGGCAGTGCTGGGGGCTGTCCAGGAGGGGTAGCATCACCCTGTAAATATGACACTCCATCCTTTAGCTTGTGTATCTGGCTTTGGAACCCCTTAGTGAGCCCCCAACGCAACACGTCCGGGACAGCATGACAGCAGACATGTACCTGTCTGGTCCTGCTCCCAGGGGGGACATGCCCCATCTTCAATGGTGGTGCCACCAGAAGGTGGTGCAGAGCCAACAGAGGTTGATGTCCAAGGCTAGGCTGCAGATGTGCTGGTGCCTGGTGCCATGGTCAGCTGAAGTAGGACAGGAGGTTCTACCGGGACCTCCCAAACCATTCAGCCTATGGTGTTGCAGTTTAAACCCACATATGGCTTAGTGATAAACAACAGCATACAGGATTACATACAACAGTATGCATAGATATCACCATCAACCCAACACAACAGATGGTATACATTTGCAGAGGGTGCAGAACACATGCATATATACTGCATGCCATCTGTACAATGTGTAGTAGACGTGTGACCGCAGCTATGAACAGTTGCCCATTATTGGCTTGTCACTGAGAACCCCAGACAGTGTCTGTCATGCCACTGTTTCATGTGACATATGTCCAGTCAGGGATGCGATGGCAGTAACACATCTCTATCATCATGGACTGTCTGAAATCCTCACACTATGCTCCTGCTGTGCACAGATGTGTGTTCAGTGTGTGACACAGGAAACAAATGGTTCCACACACTGACCAGTTCACAGATAGCCCTACAGATGGGGGTGCCTCACGAACAGAGTACTGTCATGTCTGTATTAAAACATGCATAATAGCCATTACCACACACAACATGTTAGGCAGTAGTCTCAATGCAGCATAGCTGCACTTACATGCTGTAGTCATGCGTGGCACATCACCCTCCTGTCTTTAGGCTATTTCCCACTGTGTATGATGTTTGAGGTGCATCCAAATATCCTCTGTGATGCTGTTTCAGAACACCACATCCAGGTACCACTCACAGCAACTGTCATGGCCAAATACCAACCTGTTTTTCCTAGATAGTGTACTGTGTCTATCATGGGAATGGCTATGGGAGCACCATCACAGCTGTTCCACATGCAATCAGCTAGAAGAGGACTGCAATAGGTGCAGAGGCCATCACCTGATCATGTCCACATGCTGCTGCTGAGCAGGTGTACACCTCCACATCCACCAGAGAGTGTGTGGGTGGGACAAGCACAGTACACCAGAGAAGGGCTTGAAGACCTAACCCTAAGCATCGTCTGTCACATGTCTAACAGTACAGGGGTCAAACCCCTGACTGACTAGTCATTATTATTACATGTGCATGACGTTACTACATGTGCCACAAAGCCGACATACTGTGCTGTAAGAACATATGTGTGTAGGTGAAAGACATCTGCAACAGAGATATAGTAGACATAAATTAGTTGTGGCACACATGCATGTCCAAGTGAACGGATGCCATTGTCACCACAACCACACTCTCTAATGGACTTGCAATGACACTCTTTGCCAGGGCCACAAATACACAACCTAACTACTTCATTTGCCACACTGCAGTAATGCACAGGACTGCATGCACCACAGGGGATATCTGGAGGTTCTATGGGCTAGGGCATGTAGAAGCATTTGCCATCTGTTGGTATGCCAACGAGGGTTATACTGGGAGTGACTGTGGTTGGGAGCATCATAACCCACATGCAGACACAAGGTGCCAGTACTGACATGCATGCATGCATTGCTGCATGGGTGTGTAGTGGTTGGCTGTGCAAGATGGCTGTACAAGGCTGGGTGAGGGGTACTCCTTGGCATTGCGTCAACTGATAATGGTGTGCAGTGCAGGGGTGTAGTGTCTGCAATGTCCCACACAGATGGCTACTGCATGATCTGCCCTGACATCCTGGTTACCAATGTGTATGGCCATAGCTTTGCAATGCATGCCATGTCTGTGTCCTTCACATGGACATTGCCTGGGATGTGCATGTCCCACAAAACTGTACAGTGACATGTACAGGTGTACCTGGTTTGGCAGGCACATGTTGTGTACACAAACTGTTATCCCCCGATATGCCAATACTGTTCTGGTGTGGTGAAACCTGCTTATAGTGAGCAGGTCGACCATGCACCTGCATTGATAGTATGATACAGGTGTTCCCTAGTGTCAGTGGCATTGGTCCATACAGGGAACGTGTACAGCATTGTATGGCCTCTGTGGATCACATTTGATGGCACCACATATGTTGCAGGCATCCAGTGGGGAACATAATGAAGGCACATTGTTGCAAATATGTGCCTATTGTACTACTGTACAGGGTGCCATGTCCTCTGCAGGCCACTGCATTAACACCATGCCTACTATCTGTCATCAATGTGCATGGTACTAGCAATATAGCAGGATATCATAGGCACCTGTGTTTGTGCATGGCACATGGGTGCAGAGCATATACCGGGTACTAGTAGGGTTGCATACATTGTTCACCAGGCCTTTTGCCAGATGTAGGGGTATGGCTTGCCAACACAGTCCCATGGCTGACAGCTGTACTCCTCATGAGGTGGCCAATGTGTCATAAGACGGACACCATATAGGAAAACTACAAAATCCGCTCCCCAACATGTCCAGTGGTAAGACACTCACAGCCACCTCTACACAGGTTCTGACAGACAAACACACACTTGCCATGTCCTGTATACGAACCCCTACCTACCGTATCACACTGCAGCAATATACTTGTAGGGCATGTGCTACGGCGAATACTGGGTTACAGCATACCTACACATGTAGCCCTAGGTAGGTGACAGCAGCAGGATTGACAAAGGTGCTCATGTGATTTGTACAGAGATAGCATACTCTACAAAGCACTGTACATGTCTCACACAGGCAGACACACACACACACACACACACACACACACACACACACACACACACACACACATACACCTGGCATGTCTGGGATTAGAACACCGACCTAACTACTTTAGCACATTACAACATTACGCAGTTACAAAATGCGCTACCCAGATTACTGGGTTACAGTACTCCCAGAGGTGTATTTCTAGGTGGGTGACATCATCAGCCTTGCCAAATTTGGGTATATGAATTGTATGGAGTGTGAGCAGTCTAAAAGCATTATTCAGTCTTTAGGCAGATGGGGACAAACACACACACACACACACACACACACACACACACACACACTTGGCAAGTCTGGGATTAGAACACCGACCTAACTACTTTATTACACTACAGCATTACTCAGTTACAGAATGCACTACCGAGAATACTGGGTCACAGCACTCCCAGAGGTGTATTTGTAGGTGGGTGACATCATCAGCCTTGCCAAAGGTGGGTATAGGAATGGCATGGAATGTGAGCAGTCTAAAACCATTATTCAGTCCTCAGGCAGATGGGGACAAACACACACACACACACACACACACACACACACACACACACACACACACACACACACACACACACACACACACCAGTGGTAGGAACGGAACACCTGCCTATTTACAGATCACTATTACAATACTACATTGTTACGAGTCGCACCACACAGACTACACATTTCAAGTCTGTCATTATGACCTTCTAGGAATGCGGACATCAGCAGGGATGCTGTCAGTTAAGATGTGCATACATGTAAACCTGGAACACCTGCCTATTTACAGATCACTATTACAATACTACATTGTTACGAGTCGCTCCACACAGACTACACATTTCAAGTCTGTCATTATGACCTTCTAGGAATGTGGACATCAACAAGATGCTGTCAGTTAAGATGTACATACATGTAAACCTGTGTGTTTAAAGTAAGAATCCATCCTGACCTGGAGTGTGCCCATCTGTGGAATGGATGATTATCATTATACAGGGTTACAATGGCCATGCCCATACACATAGAGGCACATAACTGACACAAGGTGTCACTGGGCATGCTCATACACTTAGTAGCACAGGGCTGTCTGGGATGCACTCTGATTCTAAACACGGAAGGCCACAGTGGCCATGCTATTACAGTTAGATATAAAGAACACATTGTAATGGACTCTGGTGTTAGTAGTTGTCATTGTTAGCAGGAACGCTGCTCTACATATATCTGACACTGGTCTTATACACAACATCTGCTGCTGTCCGTCACCTTAGATGTACCATCCTATACCAAGCACAATACCACCACTCGAAGTGATGTCTTGCTAGGAGTGGCAACTGCTTGACCAACACAATGAGCCTTGCTAGGAGTGGCAACTGTTTAACCAACACAATGAGCCAATGTCCTGCTGTAATTACGAGGTTGTCCAGTGTTTGTCATTCTGGGATGACATGACTGACAGTAGACAGGCCTTTGACACATATCACATGCATCCATGATTCAAGGGAGTGGGGATAATACCTAAGTCGCATTCGCCCATATAGTGCCATTCCAAGGCAAATGTCCTAAACACAGGATAACACCCTGACACCTAGAGGACAACTGCATTGTATGCTTATGCTAACCAGTGCAAGATGTGTAGCTTCCATACTCACAGCTGCTCACTGTAGATCCAAGAATGGGAAGTACTGACATCTGTGCAGTGAGGAACACCTGGCTGAAGGCTCTGTAGTGCACAACAGCACTACCACCATATACCTCAAAACTAGACATGTGGGCCATAACACAAGTACGGACCACTCCAGGTGGTGGTGTCCCCACATACATAGGGGCCACTCACATGTACTGACCGGTACTCCCACAAAAGCCATCACAGATGAGTCAGGTGCAGGACACAGTGTCAAATGCTGCATTCTAGGATGTAAACCTCAGACACCACCATGCCCTCGGAACACCAACACACATCCATACATGTTGTAGGCCATATAAGAGTACACCACCATATGACCCTTGAACAGTGGACTATACCAAGCTCTACATCAACTGTGCAGAGTACCCATGTACTGACACAGTTGTGTCATGTGTTATGCAATGCAATGATACCACTGTCTGTAACCAGGTCAGCTGTACACATACCAGGGGCCCTCAGTTATTTACAGCATTAGCAGATGACTGTTGCTGTACACCAGTAAACACTCTCATGTTTGGATATGACATACATGTACCTGCCCTGGATATGTACATGCCACACACACACAACATACATGTAAACAGCATAGCTGTTGTTGTTCTTGGTGCAGACAGGTGGCTACAGCCATTACACATATGCACATAGATGTAGGTCCATGGCTGCTGAATACTAACAGTACATAAGGTGTGATATCAATGTTGACAGAGGTAACATTCCCTCTGTACCAGTCACCCATTACACCTATCACATCATACAGCAGTCCATGTGTCATGTATGTCATTACACATGTCCACCAATTGCAATGCCTACAAACATGCCCAAATGACAGGATTGTAGGACCTACACACATGTACATGTAGTGGTGTGCATTCAGATACCATGTGTGTGCAGTTTCTGATATATGCAGGTGACGTGTATCTTAGGACATCATGCAGTTGCAATGTGGCCTCAACATTGCCAACTGTATATGGTGATATGCTGACTGCACGAAAAGATGTACCTCAGGTATGGACAGATGTGTGGAAATAACTAAGTGGTGGGGCATCTTTGCAGATGGATGTTTGCTGAGGACAGCTCACAGGTGTGTCACAAGTGGTCCTACAATAACCTTTGTAACTGGTAACCAATGATTTCCTTAATTGAAGGGCATAACACACAACAAAGACAGCGGTCAGGGTGACACCGAAGGCAAATCACTTGACACCTGTAACACTTAAGACCTCCTGTGTGCATATATCAGCACTGTTGCCAAAGGAAGCATCAGTACACTTTGTAATGCATGAAATACTGCTGTAAGTCTGTCATACATATCATGAGCTAGGCAGGTGTTTGATTCATAGTACTGGCATGTGTGGTTCAGTGTGTGTCCATATATGTCACATATGGTGGGGAATGCATCTCAATTGTTACTCACTCTCCTGTACACTAGTGTAGACATCTGTACAGACTACAATGTAGAAAGCAGGACATAGGCAGGTACGTGTATCTCACACATGTAAGGTATCTGTATGTGTGTGACATAGGTGTATTCAATAGTGAATGCCACAGTGTGTGTGTGTGTGTGTGTGTGTGTGTGTGTGTGTGTGTGTGTGTGTGTGTGTGTGTGTGTGTGTGTGTGTGTGTGTGTGTGTATGGCTCTCTGGTCCCTGGAGTGAGGATGTATGTTACCATACTGAACTAATAAGACCCTTCCCCCCATCCAGGTGATGCAATCTACTATCCGTGTTGATGTCTCTGATCTTAGGCCATACTGACTACCTGTACATGTGTATTATTCTCTGTGGTGCATCATGTAGGTGCACAGTACTGTAATGATGATTTTCACATAGGCAGGGGTCCTCACCTCAACAGTAACAACTGTGTGTGAGCGTGAGTTACTGTGTCACTGAATACATGTGTGTCAATACCTGAGTGTGTGGGTGCAGTTTTGTGTTGGCATCCTGTCCTGGGAATGTGTATTACTGCTTCCCAATGTGGCATCACACTTCCCACTGGCCTCTACCCTTGTAATCAGCTAAACCACTCTCTTACCTCACCACTCCTTGTAACTGTACCTGTGATGTCACCCAGTATGAATGTCATGTCTGTAGCCACAGCAGCTTAATACACAGCTATCATGCTCTTGGATCAGTACACATGTTTGGAACATGGAACATTCTCACTGTGATGTGGAAGCTACAAGGTGCATGCTGGCATATTCATACATGCCTGTGAGTAGTCCACATTGACATATGGGACACTAACTGCAAACACTGACATCCACCGGCACGTGCAATTAGACTTGAAGGAGGAAAGCAGAGCATCATGACCAACATGCAGTTACTGTTGTTACACAAGACACATACTGTTAACAGTACAAATGCATTGTACACCTGTAGTACATGGTATGTCTGCTGCCTGTCAACAGTACTCAACAATTGTAAACTACACTTATCTTCCTAGTCTGTTCACCCTGTGCATCAGACCATATGAGCATGTCCCTGCACCGATGGTGTGGATGTCAGGGATGTGGCACAGGCATCATCATATGCACAGGGTGATAATGTTTGCCAGAGGCCTAGGCTGCACCATTGGATGACATCATGTGTGTGGGTTAGGGCCTTTGATCTAATTGGGTGTGTGTGGATGTTATGCATGTGTTGTGTTGCGGTGCCCTACATATGTTTCCCATGTGTGCGTGTATGTATGCACACAGTTCTGGCATATGTCCGGCCTACACAGGGGTATTATTGACAGCTGAGGACTATACAAGCCAGGTTTTACAGTTCATGGTGTCTGGCCACGGCCATGTGACCTGTGCCTGCCAGGTGTTGCAGGGGCACTACCAGGCAGAGGTGCAGATTGGGTACTGTCTGATGACACTTGTCCACTGGAACCATGTCCCTGTTGGGACCATCCAGGACCACGTGCACGTGGCCTGCCGTGTCATGGTGTGGACATCACAGCACTAGCTGCACTGCTGCTGCTACCGCCACTATGGGAGCGGGCATGTGAGGTAGCTCGTTCACGTAAACCTGAAACAGGTGATGTAGCAGGCCTACTTCCATGTGCCCAATGCCTCACTTTTACCAGATGTTCCAACACAGACAGCTCATGCTCGCGGATTGTCATGCCACAGTCAAGGACTCCATCCATGTCACCCAATCATCTATCCAAAGCTTCAGCAATCTGCTGTTGAGCATTGACCATTGCCTGGATGTTGTTGTTTAAAGAATGGACAGCAGCCCTCTGAAGCCTCTGATCTTTTCTGTTGTGCCATTCAGCACGTGCCTGTGCCTCCATTACAGTCTGAAACATGCATCTGGTGACACCAGCTGTTGCACACTGTCTTGCAGGGGCATGTTGGCCACAGGTCCTCCTACGAGCAGCACTGGCCACGTGCCTGTGTGGGGCATCACCAGTCAGTTGGCTGACACCATGGTGTGCAAGGCACACTTTCCATAGTCCCCACACTTTTCTGTTCCAAGCTATCACATGCCAACTTTCCTTCTTCTATGGCCACTGGTGATGGGGTATGTGTAGGCATGAGATCTGTGTGTGGGGATGAGGGGGATATACGTGGAATGGCAGCCAATGGCACAGATTCAGCCACTGACAACCTTGCCTGTGCCTCAATCATATGTTCATCATCACTGCTAAAGTCTGTGGGGACACTAAATTCAGATGGACTGCAGGAGGGCAACTCACCTACATCACCTGTGAGGGGCAGACAAGAACTGTACATTACAATCTATACAATAGACACACACACACACATGGACACACACAGACACACACAGACAGACATACAGACACACGCTATGGCACCCAACATGCATGTGATATGACAGAAGGCATGCAACATGCATGTGGTATGGCAGACGGCATGCAGCACAGACAATAATACTGGTAGTTATCATACATCCCTGGGTTGCACACAATAGCATGCATGTGTCATAGCAAAAGGCATGCAAATTACCCAATCATAGTAGTCGTTAGCATACATCCCTGTGTTACACCATGTAGACCAGCACAGGTTAATAGTACGCCTGCCTGATGTGTGGCATATGACCTTGACAATCACATGTAGTATGACATGTGATCTGCTGACGTGTGCAATAACATGCATACATGTTTAACACAATGGTATCCTGTCAAATATACAGTGGGGTAATGGTGTCCCAATGCAGTGTTGTCTGTCCACCCTACAGATATACTGCACATTTAGCTGATGTGCATGGCCATTGCAGGGAATCATGAGGCAGCTCTATTGCTATACAGTGTGAGTTACAGACACAGTTCATAGCCATGACTGTGTTCAGATACAATACATATATACTGTGGAATGTGACTGACGTCACTGAGTTGTATACACACTACACCATGATGTGGAATGTGTGACACAGGTCACTGAAATGTATACGAATGACACCCCTGTACATCTGCAACCATATTGCTGCTGCCTGGCAACTATGGCCAGACATGGCAAACTCGTCGGTACACCATGTCCCACATGACATCTGTGTATCACACACACACGAGCAAGGATGACATTGATGTCCAACACCAGCAGGGGGAATGCACTGTATCTGTGGGCTGATGTGGATACTGTACAGGTGACTGCAGTTATGTCGTGACACACTCAAGATGTTTAACACATCTTATGTGGTGGATTGATGTCACGCCTACACAAGATATGCACAGGCCTGTAGGATGTCTAGTGTTCCACATCTGCAATATAACCATTACACAAAGGCTATAGTTGGACCATGTGGAGCCAATGTATGACAGGGTATACACACAAGCACATCACGTCTACTGTGTGTGTTGCTTCATGTCTCTGGCCATCCTCCATGGCCATGTGTGAACATGTGTTGGCCAAATTATTGTGACATGCATCTATTTCACATGTCTGTGTTGTCCCATATGACATACACCCATAGATGTCATATGTTCCACTGACAACAGGGTTATGCAGACAAAGGGTGGTATGTTTGGTATGTGGGATATATCTTTCAGGATAGTTAGGCAGTGTTGCAGCCAGGCCACTAGACATCATGGATATGTCAAGATAGCACATCACATTGTGTGACATTCATAGCAGGGCTATGATACACAGCAGTGAATCCTGTGGGCTGGCCATACTCCAGCTCACTGTGTAGTACTGTTTGTATTCCCCACATGTGTAGTTCTGATCTGTAGTACATGTCCCTACATGCACCTCCACCATTGTATGCACAGCTGTCCACACATCTGGCAATGACAGTTTGTGAGGTTTTATGTCAGTGTTTCACATAGTTTGCAAGTGTTGCACATTGGTAGCCATTGTGATGCATTGTAGGTCCGACCTGTATATTGTGACAGGACCATACATTATGTGTACATGTGCTAAATGGCCACATGGCAGATAGATCTGTGCATTAAGATGCCTGATAAATAATAACAGTCTCACCTGCAACGGGCTGCTGTCGCAGCAAAACTCCAGAGGTACCTAAATAGGAGTAACAGCAGTATGAGGATTATCCACGCCTGTATGATAGCTACAGGGTGCAATGTGCATGTTAACACATACACCAGTACAGTAGACTATACTATAGTGTATGTACATGTGTGCATACACAGAATAGCATACTATAGTATGCGGCATGTATGTATACATGCCTTGCATATGATGTTACATTGCATATTGACACATGTAACTATATGGAATATAGTTGTTATAGGTGCAGTAGTGACTTACCAGGCAACTCCAGGCTCAGTGATTGAGAGACACCCACCTCTACAAAATCAACTAAGGCTTGTGGATGATGTTCTGCAGGTGTCCCCAGGTTGGCCAGTAGCTCCTCGGTACATGTGAGTGGGGGCTGGGTTGGTGGCCCACCACCTGTTGCACCTTGTTCCCTGGCGATTGCATTCGCATGCTGTTTTGCCCATCTAATGAGGTCTGTACAGTGTCTGTGCACCTGCTGGTATGTGCGGTTGTGGCCACCCACATCATTAACCCTCCTGCAAAGTTCCATCCACAGGGCATCCCACTGCTGTGCATCCTGTGGCACATGGCTGAACAGGATATCATGATTGTCATGTAGGTATGGGATGAGGGCCTCATCCTCCAAGTGGTTAGCCTTGCACACGGCATACCTGGAAGACATAATGATGGAGACAGGTCACAGTAACTCACAGAGACATACAGAGCTACAGCTGAACATACATGTGTATCACATTTATTATGATTAAACAGTTGTCTTTGCAAATCTACATGACACTGACACCACTGACATGTTTGTGTCACACACATGTGACACTCAATGGTGATTGGATATTATCACCATATATGTGTGTGTGCCACCTGATTACACTGCTCATACTCCATGTGGATGCTGTCTTGATGTGGGTATGTCTGTTTGCCTGTGCTGGTGTTCCTACCTATCAGCACATGGCTGGATGTGTCCACATTAATGCAGTCGACCTTGATGCTGTGTATATGTCACATATAAAGACTTACACTGCCTTAACGGACATGACCTTTGACCCTGCAGACTTGCTCACGGAAGGTTTTACATGTATGTGTTTTGCCATATACATATACACAGCACAGTACAGCAATTCAACATCCTGCCATGTATCACCTGTGTTGCACATGTGACACTGGCTAGCCAGATGGTATTTGCAGGGATGGATATCAACTATAGCATGTACAGTCAAAGTCAATTAGTAGGCTATATGCCCTATATACCCTGGGCCATGTATGAGTCTAGGATGAAAGGTTACCTAGCTGTAGCCAACAGGCGTGTCTCTGGGTCCAGGTGGAGCAGTGCCCTATAACTGATCCACAGGGTTAATGATACATTTACCATGCGGTCATCACACCATGTCTGAGAGGGGGACGATGTGCAGTTTTGCTGGACAGGAATGCATAGTATGGCAGGACTATGTAAAGTGTATGGGACAAGGATCTGTCCAGCATGTGGTGATCCTAGTACTAGGAAGGTGGATGTCCATGAAGTATGTGTTTGAGATCAGGATGTGTACATGTAGCATGTCCAACATCATTGGGTTGGACATGGATTTATTCAGGGTAGGCATCATGCTACATAGTGGAGATGGGGAATGGGAAGGCTGGTGTAGGCCATCTGAGCATGGTCAATACCCCTTAAAGGAAATATGTGATCTGATATGGGTCACTTGAGTGTTGTGTATGGCTGGACAATGATCTCTATATTCATGGATGGCACCCTGTCATGATTAGGGTTGCCACATATGACTACCTGACAGGTGTGGTGATGTAACTATCACAGGAAAGACAACTGCCCAGCTGCATCCCTTACACACAGTGTCCATTATGTTGACCGCTGCCTAGGTGGTAGTTCATGGGTACAGGGTTATTAACATAGGGGTGACAATGCAATATGTAGCTGTCAGATTGTGGCCATATGTCACACACCTCACCCACAAAGCCCCTTCTGTATGTTGTCCATAACACTCTGAGTCAGCTTTTGCTCATAGGCCATAGTCATTAGCATACTTCAATACACAGATGCCTTCTGTTAGTCTGTGTGGTATGCACTACAATGAGGGGGAGTACAATTAATTAACCCTGTCTTACTGTAGCCGGCACTGGTGTGATGCCCATGTATTATTCAGACACCTTCTGTAGTGTTGGTTCTGCCAGCAGTCCCATTGCAAAACACTCCTGTGACATAGGAATGTATATCTAGTATACTGAGTGTAGGTGGAACACAGTATTGGTGATGATGTCCTATGAACTGGCAAGGTTGTGATATGCAGTGTGAAATCAACCTTACTGTCATCTACATCTGTATTGAAGACATCAAATAATTTGATCAAGGTTAATGGATTTTCAGACCAGACTCAGCAGGGTAGTAATGCAGTACTTCCCATTATCAGTGGTGTCTCCCCCTTTGTGGGTTGTGATACCTGTTGCTGTGCACCATTCAGTGTGTACACAGCCTGACATGAAGCTATGTTTTACATGATGTGTATGTGGAGAGCAACTTGTTTTGCCATACGTGTATGATACAACCTGGGATGTGGACAGGTCCCATGCAGCCTGAGTGCAGCTTGTATCTGCATAGTTGTGGGTACAGGGGCTCTGTAGTGTACATGGATATATGATAGTGTACCTGTTGGAGGTGGAGGACAGTGTGTTTATGTTATCCAAGACCCTATCTGGATTGCTTATTCATGCTCAGCACTTGTTCAGAACTTGTAAGCACTACGTAAGCTACTAATTACTATAGCACTCAATCTTCCTCATTACCTAGAGGTAAATAGTTTTTGTACGTACTTTTCTCACTTGCTTAGAGTAAAATAGCTCTTGTACTCACTTTCCTCACTTATCTAGGGGAAATTAGTTTTATATTCAGGCATGTCCAAGGGTCAGCTGCCAGTGTTCTCGCCTGTCTATCTGATGAATCTGGACATCTTGAGGCAATGTAGACATTGCCTCATGTACACAGACAACCCTCTCCGCCTACCACCCAACACTACAACCTGTGAGAGATGCACTTATCTAACCAAACTGGAGGTAAAGCTCTCTACAACCAAGACTGACCCTGACAGTCATGTGGAGAAGGTAAACATTCGCACCACACCACACTCATCACATAGTCTCACTGAATCTACACCACCATAATCCACACATAGTAACACAAAAACATTCACGGAGGCTCTCAATAATAATCTGTCTAAGCATCAGAGACCTCCAAAGCAGAAACGCAAGCAGCCTCAATCTCCCAACACAACCCCAATGGCACATAGCCCACAGAGTCAGTGTGCCACTCAACCACAGCCAATAAGGCAAATCAACTTACCCAACACACTAGTCATAGGTGACTCTATAGTCAGGCACACTGATGTCCCACTCACCAGGCTAAACAAGGAGAAGGTTACTGTCAGCTGCATGTTGTGTAACAGGATCCGCCACATAACCCACACACTCAGGTCACTCCACAACAAGTACAAAAGTGACTCTGTCATTGTCCATGTTGGTGTGAATGACCTGAGACGTACCACCCTGGACTACCTGAAAAGAGACATGGAAGAGCTCTCCA
Organism: Protopterus annectens; assembly: GCF_019279795.1. NCBI lineage: Eukaryota > Metazoa > Chordata > Ceratodontiformes > Protopteridae > Protopterus > Protopterus annectens. The sequence continues at coordinate 481,286,395 of NC_056744.1, forward strand.
AACTTGTAGGCCAGGCAGGTATGACCTTAGCCCTGAGTGGCATTCTGCCATCGCCCAGAATGATACCACAGTATGAGGCCAAAATGACTGACTTCAACAATTGGCTAAGCTTCTGGTGTCATTCTAAGGGGATACAGTATCTGTCTGCTTGGGATGGCATGGTTGACAGACCACAATGATTTGCCACAGATGGCCTGCACCTGTCGCCCCTGGGATTCTGGATACTGGCTAAGGCACTTGCTGCCCCTATAGTGCCTTCTTTAGGCAAGGTTCACATAACATATTCACCACCATAAAAGGAACAGGCAAGCACAAACTGAGGGTAATGCTACTCAATGCTGGAAGTCTAAATCTCAAAATGCACTCACTCGAGGCACTCCTTGTAATGGAGAACATTGATATCTGTGCAGTGACTGAGACCTGGTTCAAGGCTACAGGGAGCACCCCTGCAATACCAGGCTAGAACTCATAGCACACTTTTCGGCCAAGTAACCTGGACTAGAACACCCAAGGCGTAGGTGTGTCCATATTCATTAAGGATATCCACCCCTCCAGGCTAGTTGCTTAGCACAATGCATCCGAGGTTATTCAAGTGCAACTTCCTCTGGGCTAAACTGCAATCCAAATCGTAGCTTGCTACAGATCCCCCACCATGCCCCAAGATTCCCACTCCTCTTTTCTTGATGTACTGGAAATTATTAGGGTTCAACCAAACACCCTAATGGGCGACTTCCCCTACCCCACCATTAACTGGGAAAACTACTCGTGTAACAACTCATTAGGTCAACGCTTTCTGGAATTCATAAACACCAATGCCCTGGATCAACTTATCCACACACCCACCAGGGGCAACAATATCCTACACCTAGGCATTACCAACATGAGTGACCGGTGTTCCACACCTAAAGTCAATTCCTCGTTGGTCCGATCTGACCATAAGCTAAACACCCTTCACATCCACATCATGCCCCCAGCCCCCATTAAGGGAACCACAGTATAATATGTCTACAAAGCCAACTTCATGCTTCTTAAGACAGATGTGGTGAACTTCATGACACCCATGCAAATGGACAATACAGTTAGAACTGCTGAATCCTACACAAATGCACTCTATAAGCACTTACACAAGTGCATGGATTGTGCTATCCCAAACAGAACCAAAATGCTATACTCCTAATTAAGGAAGCCAATCTGGTGGTCCCCTGCCATAAACAAACTGTACAACAGAAGGAAGACACTGTTGCAAAAGAGAGTACAATTCTATGCGTGGAGGAGCTCCCTGGTCAGCCTCAGTTAGAAGCTGAGATCCCTTATAAGATCCTCCAAAGCTAGCTAGGGGAAAAAAAACACCACTAATTCCAATGACAACCACAAAACATTCTATAGCTATGTCAAATATCTCAATGTCAACACCCAGATCTGCTCTGAGTTACAGCACAAAGGTATGAACAATACAAAACCAACTGATATTGCCAACATCATGGCAGATAGGATCAGTGCTACCTTTCCCCCCTCTCAACCCCTAAAGGGCCCATATCTATACAGGAAAAATGCAGAGTCCCTGTAATCACAGCTACACAGGTAAAAGCTGCATGCTCTAAAGCCAATATCACAGCATCCATAGGACTGGACAACATTCCAGGCTGCGTTTTACATGAACTTCAGAATGTACTGGCTCCCCACCTATGCAACATGTTCAATAATAGCTTCACATCAGGCTTTGTGCCCCCTGAATGGTGCACAGCAACAGTTATCCCACTCCACAAATGTGGCGCCACAATGGACCATGGGACCTATTGCCTTATAGGCCTGACTAGCCTGGTCTGCAAGGCTATGGAGCACATCATCATGGATCTCAGTCACACAGACATTGGGTACCTCCAATCCTTTAACCCCTCCCAGTTTGCCTTGGTTAAGGGCAGACCATGCCTCCTAAACCTGGTGGGCTTCTTTGAGACAGTTACCAAGGCATTAGATGAGAGTAAGGAAGTCCACACAGCCTACCTTGATCTCTCAAAGGCTTTCAACACCATTCCCCATTCTGGTATTATCGACATACCCATCCACCTGAACATTAACCCCTACGTCATTTGATGGTTTGCAAAGTGGCTCACGGACAGAACCCTCACAGTGGGAGTTGTATACCCTAGGTCCGACTGTAGACCAGTTACAAGTGGCGTCCCCCCAGGGCTCAGTCCAAGGACCCCTCATGTTCAGTATAAACTTCTCTGAGGTACAGGCAAGCACATGAGGGTTTTGGCTGAAAAGGTTTGCAGACAACTGCAAACTAGGGCCATAATTGTTTCCCCAGCTGATACAGGCACCCTCCGGAAGGGTCGCACTGAGACGGATACCTGGTGTCAATATCATGGCATAGAGCTGAATGCCACAAAGTGCATAGTCATCCTCTTTGGATAAAACTAATTACCCATGGACTACCACATAGGTGCTAGTCCCCTACATACAGAAAAGGTAATAAGGGATCTGGGAACCCCAGTAGACAGCAATCTCTGCTTCGATAACCATAATGCCAAGGTGGTTAAAATATCCTTCTGTGTGGCCACCCTAATCTGTAATAGGTTCGCATCCAGAACAAAGGAGGCCATTGTGCCTCTCTACTCATGACATATTAGACCCATTGAAGGATACAACACCCCATTTGGGATGTGCCTTACAAGACACCTGCAACAGCTTGGAAGACCACAACAATACCACACCAAGAGGATTACTGACCTCAAACAGATGACCTATGCAGCCCAACTAAAGAAACTCCAGCTGTACTCGGTTGCATACCGCGTACTCATAGGTGATCTCTGCTTGACATACAAGGCCCATGTCCAACCCAGTATTGTTGGATATGCTCCACCTAAACAGAAGCCCCTGAGAGCCACATACTCTAGGGATATACATCTAACCACAACAATGACTAGGATGTGCTGGACAGATAGATCCCTGACCCAGAGACTCCACATGCTTTGGAACATGATTCCAATGTACATCAGGCAGGGCCCCTCAGTAGCACTCTTCAAGAGAAATCTTGACGGGTGGATAGGAGACAGACATGTACCCCAGGGATCACTGCAGTGGCTCTGCTGGACAGAGACACAGGGAACTAATGGCTCTGGTGTTCAGAGGCACAGGGAACTAACCTAAGGGGTGGCGGAAGCCAACACACTCTAGCTAGCCTTATAAATACCCGTAGGCAGACAGCCTAGTACCTACCTTTGAACTTATTACATGTCTTATGTGCATGGATAGTTACCTAGCTCTTTCATTTTTCTTTGCTATCATGCTGTTAAACTGTCGGGTGACTACAAGTCATATGTATCCTGTTATTGTGTATTGTAAATGCCAATAGACATAACTACTGCTTGCCTAACATAACAGTAATGCTATGTAACTTGTAATACATATCTGCCTACAATACTGCACATTACACAGTTATTGGCACAATATCCCACAATGCATAGCACAGTAGGCCAACCTTCGACATGTTATTTTCAGTAATACATCCATACATATGCCTACTGTTACAATATATCAACATATACTATCCCCTGTTATAGCACATACTTGTTGGACCAACCCTGCCACTGGCAGCGGCTGGTGAGGATTAGTTGGATTCAAAGCCCTTATATAACATCCTTTGTGGTGTATGCGGTGTTTGCCTTGTGACCTACAGCAGTACACACATAAATACTACAAGCGTTACTATGCTCAACAATGCATCACTACAAGATAACTGTTTCCACTATATGCATTGCGTACACTTTAAATATTACAGAACAGGTACTACATACACAGACATACTGAGTGTTCTTCATACCTTATTAGTAGCCCGAGGCATCGTTGACTGTTATTTCAGTCCTTTCATTTTGTGATTCAATCTTCTTTGTAACGTTCTGCTGGTATATACAGATGGTTTGAATGTGTGATAAGCCATCCTTTTATAGTTAAATATCGGTAACGTGCTATTCTGACCACCAAATGGTGTTCCAAAGTAGTTAATTAGATGCACATCAGCTGTGCAGCTACTCCATTAGCCAATACCATGGCAACAGTGGTGTATAATTGAGTACTGCACTTGGGCATTGTCCCTTTGCCTTACTTTCGAGGCAGACGGCCTGGATGTGTTGTTTGTGATGCATTTCAACAGCTATATGGAGACGGACAGAGATATATTAGCTTCATGACTCCTGTGGATTGTGTGTAATGGCTAAAAGATGTTGTTCTACATGTGAGTACAGCGTTATATTTCAGAACATTACTACTTATGCAGGGTTTGTTTGTACCTGATCCTTATGCAGATGTTTTAGTCCGGCAAGGATGTTTGGGCAGCTCAAGGCTGTATGGTTATGCATGAAATGTTAGGTGGTTTACAGTGTGCTCACCAGACATCTTTGGTTTGGTGTACATGTGTATCATACTGTGCTGTTAATCAGTAATTGGTAACACTTCCCAGTGTACACACAACCCTCTGAAACGGGATTAGTGCAAACAAACCCTGTAACATCAGCAGCTGTTCCATTGTATAACAGCAAGTATTTCACATAGGGCCATGTTAGTGTGACTCTGACAAGGTATGTTAAGGCTTCTGCAGATGTTGTACATTTGTGATGTTATTACAGTTTGTATTGTAATTTGTTTGGGTGTAGGAGTGATGTTGCTGGGTGTACATAGCAGATGCAGGTGTACATGAACTGCTTTTATACATAATCAATATGTGCATGAGGGCTCCTTCCCTATTTGAACACCTATCCTTTAGTGGACTAATACTATGGCAATTGCAGGCTGATTCATTAAGGCACTGTTAATTGGTTCCTGTATAGCATGCAGGTGATGTTAGTCCTTGAATCCTTTTGGCAATACATCAGAATGTAATAAAGTATTGCTATATGAAAGCTGTGTATTTCTGTCATAGATATTTGCAGTCATTGGAGTTGTGTTGGTGACTGACCCTCTTTGGCTAGGGTTGCCACCTTTTCATATGGCCATATTGGGGCATTTTCAGGACACACATCAGAATATACAGGCCAATACTAACCCACGGTCTGTAAAAGGGATAGAACTTTCCTTTTTTGCCTAAATATAAGCTTATTCTTGTAGCAGTTTAGTTGCTTATCCTGTTTCTTGTAACATGTAGGCATTTTAGATACAGAAAGAACTATTGTATGCAACTATTCCATTACATCTGGGACATAAATATGTCCAACAATCTCAGGACATTTGCCACATTTAATATTTTTGGTCAGGACACAACCGCCCAAAGAGGGACTGTCCCTCGCAAAGTGGGACAGGTGGTAACCCTATCATTGGCTCATGTCCATAGCACATATTTGTAATAGTGTATAGGCATATACTTTTCATATTCTTTGTTCATAAAGTTTGGTCGTGGCGGAATGTGCAATTGCTATGGTCCATGTTATACTCATATATGAACACTTCAACCGCTGTATACAGGATACCTACGGAATCCCGAATGCACAAAATTCAGACATCCACAGTACCGGGCCCAGACTCGCATACCCCACATTACCGACAGTGACAGTCTAACTTGCGAAAGTAACACAAACATGGAACACACACACATACAAACAGACACACTGCTACCCACCACATCCAAACAAACCATCCTACACTATGTATGAGCAGGTGGGCAAGCCCCCCTGCACCCCCCATGTGGGTAGCTGTGCCCCCCACACCCCCTACTTTAATATTCTACTTCCTAGATCGCACAAACAGATGCACAAAGCAAACCCACACATTACAGTCTCCCAGGAACACACACCACACTCAGAACACACACTTACACACACACTGCAGCCCTCAGAAACACACTCACACACAGTAACCTACCTGAACCGCAACACCAGAAGCACTGACTAAATGTCCCTTAACATTGGGATTTTAAACCTTGCGCTTCTGGTGTTTCGGTACTGTGGTCTTTTGGACTTTAAGCCTCATGATTACGCACGTCGGTATGTCAAACATTCGTTATTTGGTAGGTATCCCATTTATATGTACCTCCACGGTTATGTAGATATTGTTAACCTATCTATATATCTACATATATATGTATATCCCCATATATCGACATATATCTCTCTTTCTCCCTCTCTCTCTCTCTCTATATATATATGTTGATTTATATATATATTATATATATATATATATATATATATATATAGCATACACCTTTCATTGGGTACATGCCGGTTTGTCCTATTTCCACACATTTCTACCTTTTGTGTTTTAACCTGTCAGAATACACAACTGCCATTGGTACTTCTCAGGTAGCTTAGTGGTAGGTTATTGTGACGATTGTGTACGTGGTTGCGTGTTCTAATCCTGACAGTGGTATTTTTACCTCACAGAGCAGGCAGTGGTAGTGCAATGGTGATTAACGCACATTTCAGCAGTTGTGTGTTCCAAATGTTTATTATTTTGTGGAATACTACCTATACATGCAAGCTGTGGTTAAGGTATACTATGTAACATGTAAATCATCTCTGACTTTATTGGGATTTGAACAAGGACTGCACAGATATTATGCAAATGCTGTAGCCATTACACTATTGACATTGATGTTCCTTCTGCCTATTTCCTATGTCCATGAATCCTATGTGTAAGCTTGGCTGCACAACAGGCGGAGCCACACACACCCAGTGAGCTTCTCGAAATACTGACATAACACATGAATTGGGAGACTATACATTAACATCCTAACTACATTTGGCATAGCCACTTACTGACACACTTCAGGGGATATGTGACTGGCCAACAGTATATACACCCCTGGGGTCATGTGTCCCAGACACATACAGCCAGTGTGTGGGGGAGCCACTCCAGTTCTACAGCTGCAAGACCTGTTGGGGATATTGAATGCTGTTGGTTTGTCATGTTAACATGCCTTTTGAGATCACTATATGCCCCTATCACCCTACAGCACTCCAGTCTTCAACAGCTTTCAGCAACTCTGCCTGGAATCACTTCATTGGCTATGCTTGACAAAGGCTCAGTTACTTCATCAATGGTGCAGGTAAAGCCACCACACTGTAGCTATGCTTCTAAATACCCTTGGGCAGATAGCCTACTACCTATCTGTGAACCTCTACAGTGCAGGCCATCTCCCACATCATATGTGATTATACAATGTTTTCTGATCACAATATACAGTGTAGATTCACCATGTAGTCAGACACCAGTTAAGTACAGCAATATCATACAGACTACTGATACATAATCACACCAAAAGCCTATATTGGAAGCTAGTGGACATGTATAGGTTTCAGGCTTTGTATTGCTTACCAGTAGGTTACCTACAGGAAAGATGGGACACAAGCACAGATGGGACACATGCCTGCAACAATGCCATACCAACTTGCATATGTCAGCCTAAGGCTTTGGAATGCTGGCCAAGGCTATTGGTGCACCCATGGTGCCATTTTTAGGCAGGTCTCAGAGGTGGATCTCACCTCCATGAACTTCACAATAGCGGAACCAATGAGGGTTAGGCTACTCAACACCAGGGGTAGTACTCACAACATGCACGCACTCACAGCACCCCTCAGTATGGACAACATCTACATATGTTCTGTGACTGGGACCTGTATAAGGCTCCTGTGAGCACACCAGCACTACCAGACTACAACGCATAACATACATTTCAGCCACTGTACATGGACTGGCACAGACATGGAGGGGGTGTATCCATATTTGTCAGGGATACCTACACCTCCAAGTTAGTGGGGGAGCATGATACATCTGTGATCATTCATTTGCAGCTAACATCAGCCACGACTGCACTGCAAACTGTGAGCTGCTACAGATAGCCCTCCACGACCCAGGAGCACCACTACAACTATCTGGAGACAGTGGTAAACATGAAAGTCCTACTAGACACCCTGTTATTGATCAATGTCGGCTACCCTACATTTAACCGGATAACCTACTCGAGTATTCACTTCCAGGCCCAGCACTTCCTGGGATTATTCACCTCATATGGCCTGTATCAGTTGGAAGACGGACTAACGAGAGGTGAAAGCATACTAGAAGTGGTAATCACGGACATGTGCAACAGGTGCACTACAGCAGAGGTAAACCGGTCACTGTTTAGATCTGACCATGAACTATTCACTCATGATTTCTACTCCCAACCATCTCCCCCCCACCCAAGGAACACACAGTGAATACCTTTCCTGCATCTAAATCCACAGTATTAATGACAGGGGTGGGAGGGTTCAGAGCCCCCATGCTCAGGGATGACACTGCTCAAGATACAGACAGAATTATGAATGCACTCTATAAGCACCTACAAAGATGTATGGGTCATGCCATCAATGTTAAACCAGGACTAGCTACTCCTACACAAGGACACCAGTCTGCTGAACCCCTGAATTATACAGGTTATACAACAGAAGTAGTACATTAGTCCAGAACAACAGCAAATCCCAAGACATGCAGATGTCCATGACCAGTATTAGCAAGATACTTATGTTACTCATGTAATCATCCAAGGCTGACATCCACAGGCAAATAGGCATGGATTCGGAATATGACCACAAAGGCTTCTTTGGCTATGTCAAGGATGTAAGCAGTAACACATATTTGCACTGTGCTGGTGCAATATTGCACTGAATATACTGACCCTACTGATATCACCAATACACTTGATGATACATTCGGAGCAAGCTTCACCCCCTACTTGGCCCACAACAATACCCAAAACGTACAGTATCCCAGACATCTGTGACATTTAGGTGGTAATGGCCCTTTCAAATGGCATGACAGAGCTTCAATGGTGGCAGATGCAGACACTACAAGACAAAGTGGCCCCCTGCCTAATACAGCCTCTACACAGGCTACATGGCCATTCACTGGCATATGGCAACAGCTATTACACTCCACCAAGGTGGTGACACAACTGACCATGGCACCTACCACCCCATAGGCCTGAGTAGCCTGATCTGCACTGCTATGGAGCGCATCCTCATGGCACTCGTTAACAGAGACAATGGTAACCTCCAGACACTTGACCCAACCCAGGTCACCTTGATTGAGTGCAGATCATGCCTACTGAACCAGTTTGACATCTTACAGCCACCTAGACTTTAGGTGTAGGGTGTGGTAGTTCACACATTCTACCTGGACCTCGCCAAGGGCTTTGACACCATTCCCCACTCAGGTATTATTTCTACACTCACCAGCCAGTACATACACCCATACATCACAGGTTGGTTTGCCAACAGGCTTACACACAGAACTCACATGGTAAGCCTAGCAGCCTCCAGGTCCAACTCTTGACCAGTCACAACTGGTGTCCCACAGGACTCAGTCCTGTGATCCCTACTGTTTGCCATATACTTCTCAGAGGTACGGGCTAACACAGGTGGAATACAGCAGGCCGTGTTTGGTAATTACTGCAGACTGGGAGCCATAACTGACAGTCCAGCTGTCAGAGACGTCCTTCAAGGGCCTCACATAGACCAACACACGGTGTCAGAGTGATGGCCTCCAGCTAAAGGCCACATACTGCATGGTCATTCCATTTTGGGAAACTATACACAAACATATTAACACATGAGTGGCAGACAGTATAATTCAGATGACGTAATGGGTATGTGGGGACTACATTACATAGCGATCTCTCCTTTGACAGTCATATGTCTGAAGTAGTTAGGGCATCCATCTATGTAGGCCATCTGATTACTTAAGGGTTTACATCTAAACAAACTTAGGTTATTGTACCCTTTTACTCATCAGTCATCAATCCCATCATCAAGTATAATAACCCATTTTGGATGTACCTCAGAAGACACATGGAAGGGCCATGAACATACCTCACATAGAGGGATAATACCCTCAGACATGTGTCCTATGCTGCCAGACTGCATAAACTCATGCATTACTCAGTGGCATCTCGTTTACTCAGGGATGATATTTGCTGGCCAACAAAGCCGTGTCCAAGTCAGGCATAATGGATATGCTCCACCTATGGGCATCCATGTCACAGTGAGCCACACACTGTAATGAGCTACACCTTGCCACAACCATAACTGGAAGATGCTGGAATGACAGATTCCTGACACGGGTACTCCCCATTATTTGGAAGTACATCCCTGACAACATTATACGAAACCCCTCACTAACACTCCAGGGAATCCTAGCAGAGTGGGTGGGCAACAGTGGATACACCCCAGGGATCCCGCAATTAGCTCTGCTCCACAGAGGGACAGTTAGTTAATCAATGGGGTGGCGACAGCAGACACTTTTTGACAATGCTTATGACTGGCCTCAGGCAGGCATGTACCTACCTATGTATCTATGAACTTATATATACAGTATGGACACATGCTGAGAGCTTAATTTAATGTTCAGGTATTGACTTACCTTGTTGCCAATGGCAGTTGTGTGTACAATAGTTGAGGGCTGCCTATGTAGGATGCATACAGTAGACCACCTATACATGACAATTTACAGGTGGTTGTGTGTGTGTGCCATCCATGTTTGCTGTGTCTGCAGGTGGAGAAGGGTGTCAGTCCATAGGTGCTTACACTGTCAGTGTGTGTGCTATACGTTCCCTCTTTGCCAAGGCATGGGTATATGAGGCATGCCTCCGTCTGCCTACTGGGGCTGGCACAGGGTGTTCGTGGTCTGAGTCCCTCTGTGCCTGTGGGGCCCTTAGCAATGGTTGTGGGCTGTGAGGGCCTTCACCATTCTGGCCCTGCTGCAGCTGTTTCCGCAGGATCATATTGTGTAGCATGGCACATACTATGAAGATGTGGGCACACATGCCTGGAGAGTACTGCAAGGCTCCACCAGATATGTCCAAGCAATGGAACTGTGATTTCAGCATCCCAAACACGCACTCTATGATGATTCTGGTTTCTGCGTGTGCCTCATTATGGAGTTCTTGCGTGGCTGTGTGTGCATTTCTGATGGGAGTCATCATCCACGGTTCCAGTGCATAGCCACCATCCCCCACCAGGTGGCCATATGGGATGTCCCCCCTGGCAAATACCTGATACAGCTGTGAGGCATGCCAGATGTGGGAGTCGTGATAGCTTCCAGGGCTGCCAGCACACACATCCATGATAATGCCGTGGGCATTGCACATGACCTGGCAGTTGATGGAGGGGTATCCCTTGCAGTTTATGTAGTGCCTACCCTGCTCACCGGCTGGTGTCTTGATGTGTATGTGCATGCAGTCTATTGCACCCAGTACCTCTGGGTAGTCTGCCACATGGTGGAAGAGACGCATATTGCTGGCCAACTCCTCCTGCGTTCGGGGGAAGTATATGTGCTCATTGGCATGTGGTAACATGGCATCCAGGAACTGGTGGAGTACCCTGCATGCTGATGCCTGTGAGATCCCCATGATATCCCCAATTGGCCTTTGAAAGGTACCCGTGGCTAGTATTCTCAAACTTGCACATACCTTCGTGTCCACTGGGATGGGTTCCTCTCTGTTATTTCTGGCTCTGAGGCATGGCTGGCACAGCTCAACAAGTTGCTGTATGGTGTCCCTGTCCACCCTGTAATGCTCTACTATCTCCAGATCATGTAGCCTCTGGTAAGTTACCCTGGGTCTGAACACTATTCTCCTCCTCCGGTGCCTGAGATGGTTGTCAGCATCATCCTCCACACCACCGTCAGTCTCCAACACATGCTGGTGAATCAAAGCTATGGCAGCCCCTAAAATGTACATATTAAAAGTTCCCCGTCTGTATACACCAATGGTGCAGAGTGTCTGGGAATACACAAGTGTGTGTGTTTGGCTTTCACACCTTATACTATTGTGCAATGGATGATGCTGGTGTAATTGGGTGTGTATGTGCAATTCCAGCTGCAGGGTATCCTAATTATGGGTTTTACAGCAGGTACTACTATTGTAGGGCCTTTGGTGTTGACTTACGCTTGGCTGCCGAGATTCATCTATTGCCCTTTACTTCACTTTTCAACCCGATTCCCCTCCCATTGTGAGGCATGCATCCAGCTGCCTGCTTTCTTGTTTTGTACTTTCCCAACCCAGGATTGTGTTGTGAAATGTGTTATATAGCTGATCTACTGCAAGTTTGCTTTGTTCTGCTGTGACAGTTCTCTTTTCTTTGCAGTACGGCACCCCCCCCCCTTTCCTGTTCTGCCTTGTTAGCTGTTGTCAATGGCCCACTGTGAGTTCCTAGGTGTTAATTACTCATTTGTACTCCAATTACCATGCTGCAGCATTTCCTTATTGTCTTCCCATATCCTTCCTCTTTCAGCTATGGTGCACACCGTGCACAACTGTTTACCGGGTTTTGAGCGCGTTTTCATCCACGTTCACATGCACTTTCGGTTACCTTGTGTGCTCTCAGCTAAGCAAAGCTATGGCTACTTCCACACCCCTATCCTGTTGCTTTGCTTAGCAACAGGCAACCCAGATTAGCAATACTCCAATGTACTTACAGCTAAGGTGGTGCACCTCTCTCTTGATGTCATATCTCCAGGCCGCACCTCGGTGTTGTACCACTATGCTATATGGTACATCATTATGCCGGCAGGGATTTTGCAATTAGGTATTACTTGACTCATTTACATGGCATTGACTACTAATTCCTAGTTACCACGCAGAACACTGTCACAGACACTTAGCAATCCTTGCACCATGGTTGTGGTGTAGCATGCGTGCCATTGACTATTATGGGGAATTTGAATTGTGTTACATTGCAGTTTTATGACATCTAAATATATTTTCATTGTGATCCTGTTTGCGCACAGATGCACTGTGATTTTACTTTGCATTAGTGTGGCCATGACATTAAATGTTATTTTTTTATGTGTTGTGCATGTTTTTTTTTTTATGCCATTGGCTATATATTTAGCAATTGGCATATATTAACATTATAATACGTAAGTTTGCATCACTTTCATGGCTCCGATTTTATGTTTGAAAAAATGTAAACCGTTTTTTTGGTTTACATTTCTGCATGCTTATCCTACGCCTGCACCACTCCATGAATCGCTATACACCTTCATTTGCATGCTACACTGCTGCGCATGGGGTAATTAGCATACATGCACCGGGAGCTGCGCAGCTCTGGTGTACGCTGGTAGTGCACATGGAAACAGCTCGTACCTGAATCGCTCGGCGGCCATATTTGGCATTACATCGCCGACGCTACTCCTGCTCCTGACGCAAGCTTCTTGAATCCTGGGGAGGGTTTTTCACAGCATATTTTATTTTATTTATTTTTTATTTATTTAACATCTTCAGTGGAGGCCCAGGGAGAAACGCTCCAGACACGTCTTTGTAACATAATTATCTTTGTTACAGTCTAATTTATATAAATAGCAAATATATATGACTTCTGTTTTTCACAGCATATTTATCTTTGTTGCAATCTAATTTATATAAGTAACAAATACATGACTTCTGTTCAAGCAAGGTAAAAAAAAAAATGCAGTCATATACATTATAGAAAAAGAAAGTATAACACATTGGAGACAGTGTTTTACTTCAAGTGCAATTTATGGCTACCAAAGTTCAGGTTTGTAGTATTTAGTCCACTTTAAAATTTGCCTTACATTCCCAAGCACATCTATAACCCATAGTTAGACTTCTGGTAAATCCACATCTTTCATAAGTTTATAGATTAATACTTGGCTAATTGTCTTTGGGGGCCATTTTAAGCCTAGCCAATTACCCATGTGACAATCAAACCCTGTATCTTGTGTCTGTACAGTACGCATCTTAACAATTATACCAACCTCCAATGATTCTCTTGATGCTTCCCTATCTTCTTCTGTTCAGGTTCCTCCAAGAATCTTCCACCCTTGGTCTCAAAAGTGAGGCAAACATCTTTGATCTTGTGAGCTTGCAGCCCTTATTGTATCTGTAGCGTCCAGATGATTCACATTAGCCTTTCTTATTACAGGGTTTACAACTGTACTGCATTGCTATATGTACAACCATTCACTTTTAGACATCAGAACAACATTTCTGTCATTCTAATCATCATTGTACCACCAACAAAAATCCCTTTCATGACAATGAGAAAATTCAGTGTAAGCTCGTATGTAAATAAATGAGGCTAGATTAACTGCATTTATTTTCATAAATCTGAGTCTCCCTGAAGCCTTTACTAAGACTGGTCAAAGACTTTTTGTGCAGTTGTCTTGTGAATGTAAGAATCAAAATGCTAGTTTGTGCACATATTTCTAGTGTGATGGTTTACATATATCACCTATAGTGAGTTTATGTAAGGGATGGATATATGACCTATTTTCCTAGAAATATAGCATCAGTTTAACACCTTTTACTGACAAGTATAAAATCACTCAGACAACTTCATTGTTGAGCTGTGCGTAAAATCTAAATGGCAATTTTAAATGCATGTTCACTTGAGTGCCTGAGTACTGTTCCCAGAAATTACCCCTAAGACCTATCAAAGAATAACTGTAGTGAAAGAGAGTCTTTACACAGCCTGTCGGTAACTGCTCTTTCACCAGCCTTACAGTGAAAATAATTAAGCTTTGGTGGTGTTGGGGCTTGACCCCACATGGGGATGGAAAGTGGACTTCCAAGAAACAATTGTGAGAAAAAGTGTCATTTGCTCATATTGTTAATGACCTCAAGTATTTATTATGCAAGTTTCTAAGTCTTCAAAGCTCATGCAGAACAGGTAACCAAGTACTTGTGCTATGAGCTTGAGTTACACACAAGGGTATGTAAGGAAAGCGCATGGATTTCTAGACTTCTTAATAATCACTAAACTAGTGCAGTATGTGTTAAATCTTGCCAGAAATAAATGTCAGTGGCTTGCAACTGGCATGCACTTGTCCAGAATGTTAAAGTAACTCCAGTAAACATAGATCATTGTGCTACAGTATATTTCTTCTGTTTAACAATTCAGACAATACATTCTCCTGTTACTGCAATTTCTGACTTCATTAAAGATATATGTAACAAAATTAATAATGGTATTTTTTTGTACTGATAGGCAAACTTGGTTATAGGTAATTATACAATGACTCCCCATTAATATTCCAAAACATGCACGCTGATTGGTCAGCGTGCACTTTGCAAATCAAAGACTTATACTAATGGAAAAAGGTCCAGTCGCCCGGACTTTTTCCATTAGCATAAGTCTTTTTTTTTTTGGACAGCAACGAAGAACGAAAGAACTTCGTTGCTGTTATCTCGCTATGTTAAACTCGTTTAACATAGCGAGATATCTTAAAAAAGCAACAGAGATCTTCCTTTCTCTGTTGCCTTTTTTAAAGCTGTCTTGCTATGTTAAACTCGTTTAACATAGCAAAACTGCTTTAAAAAAAGCAACGGAGAAAGGAAAATCTCCATTGCTTCTTTTTAAAGCTATCTCGCTATGTTAAACTCTTTTAACATAGCGAGACAAGTTTTAAAAGCAACAGAGATCTTCCTTTCTCCATTGCTTCCACACACACAGTTCTGATGTACTGCGTAACCATACGCATGCACAGTACATCAGAATTGCTGCAGAATACTGGACAGCTGCGGAAGGGCAGCAAGGAGGCATTATACAATGCCATTATTTAAGAACAGTAAGTATTTTTTTCTTAAATAATGTCATTGTATAATAGCAATAACCCACTTCTGGGTGTGGGTAATGCTGGATTTACCCACGGTTGTCTTTGTTTGGCCACTCGGGCTTCGCCCTCATGACCAAACCACACCAACCGTGGGTAAATCTAGCATTACCCACACCCAGGCGTGGGCTATTGCTTAAATAACGCAGATGAAGCAAGAAATATTGTGTCTAATTAGTATCACAGATTTCTTTGAGCCAGTAAGTCAGTATTTAAATGAAAATACAGCTTTAGCGATATACTTGAATTATCAAATACTTTTTTTTTACACAGAGCTTCCTTTGGCCTATTAATTTGTCTACAGGCACTTAAAACAAATCTGCATGTTGTGTTGCAAAAGTGAGCAAATACTGCTAATCTGACTGGAAACAGCAGTTTGAATTAACACTGTATGACTGAATTGTTCAGCCTGTATAATGGAGAACACCAGCACCTAGTTCATTCATTATTCAAGTGTTTGCTTCCTCCAGTTCAGAGTCAGAGGGAGCCTTACACTGCCCTGGGACTCACTGCCAAAAGGTAAAGGAACTAAATCTTTGAAAGTGCACCAACCTATTGCATTACACCAATTTGTGCACTGTCATATAGCACCCATATTTACGAGCACATTGGGAGAATGCCGTTTTGCCTTCAACTTGTATCTGGGATAAGGGAAGAGACTGGAATGCCTGCAATAATCTCTTCATGCAAAGAGAAGTTAGAGTCTGCACAGACAGCACCCCAGCCAAGAACAGAATTATAGAAATAAGTGTGAGGTAGCAATGCTAAATACAGCATAACCTCACTGCTCATATTGAATTTAATATCTCAGTATTTTCAAGTCTTTTTCTAAATACAATGGTGAATGCAAACTAGGTATTCTTTATAACTCTTCCAAGGACTCTACAAAGTTGAGTATAATTTTGATGAGCGCTCTGTTTATTTTCCTAGTATGGTGTCAGCCTGCCTATTACAGACACCATCAGCTTTAGTCACTAGTTTTTGTACTTGGAATTTTGAGTATCTGATGTCTAAACGTATCTAATGGTCTTTAATGACTATGGTTTCATCACTCAGTTATTAAACTTTGAGCTAGAATTATGGGCTGTTGAATTTTCATTTTGGTCAGAGCCCACTTACAGAGGGAGACAAGTGAAAATACTTGCACTGAAATATGAGCAGCATTACAGTATCTGTCTTGACAATCTTAGCAGGGCAGGATATAATGTTATTTAAATGAGAACAGAAATTCATTGTGCAAGGTATAAATAAAGAGTACACCGAAATACTAAAAAAAAAAAACAAGTAAATTTGCAAACAAGCATGGGATTATTTACAGTGCAGACAATAATCAAGTGTAAACAGATAACTGCAGACCAAAGCAGCCATTTTCTCATAAATAATAAGAACCAATCCCTTGACTAATGCTTTCATGACATGACCAAGGTTTGAAGTTGTTCTCTCAGTCTACAGATTTGCAATCACATTTATATTTCCTATTTCTTATTTATATGCTTCCTGTTATGTCTTTGTTAGTACTTGCCTTAATATGAGAGAAGTCCTTCGCCAATCTCCTATGTCAGTTCCATTCATACGGAAATGAAATCAGTAAGTTAATAACATAATCAAAAGTAATGGAAAGAAAAAAGAAAAAAAAAAAAACAGGAAATATTTTTATGTAGACATGAAACAATGTAGGCACTCTGATTTAATTTCTTCAAGTCTTTTGGGTTTCTAATATCATGATGGGAATAGACCCCATTTCTAAGTCAAAATATAATTAAAGTTCTGAAATTAGTATAATTTCAATCTTTGATATTAGCCAAAAGTGCTCTTCGCAGCACCCACAATGTGCCCAGAAATGACTCCTTCAGCAATTCATACAGAGTTACATGTATCAGTAGCATATTTAAATACGACTGTTAATTTTTTTTAATGAAACCCATTGCTCCCAGTACTATTGGAACTGTCTGGGTATCCTGCTTCCACACTGTCCTCATTTCTGCCTACAAATCCTAGTATTGTATGACTTTGTGTCTGTCTGTCTGTACGTAAGACACTGTAATTGCTGTGTGTAGCGATTTCAGTGATCAATGCTACTTTTCTCTTCTTTTCATGGACTGCTACTACTGGTTTTCTCACATCAGTTTTTTTAACTGTTGGTAATGGGTGATCCCATGTGATATAAACTTCATCATTTTCTGTAATGCTTTATGGCTCATGTTTCCAATGCTTCCCTGCTACTTCAGTATTGTAATGTTTGCACAATCCCCAATTCAACAGCCTTAGGATCATAGCAGGTTACTAGGCTAATGACCCTAGGGCTTTTTCAAGCCTAGCCAAGTTGTACCCTTATTTCCACAATCATCACCTATCACCCTTGTCCAAGAGGGACACAGGTGGAACCCCCGGGGTGAATTTATGGTTACCCATCCAATCAGCCAGATGGCATTTGAAGAGGGCCAATGAGGTGATCTACTTGACATGAAGTGGGAGTCTGTTCCAAAGGTGTGGTAACCTCTGAGAGACAAATCTGTCCCTTCAGCAGGTTCTATTAATATCACATACCAGGTTGAGGCCTTTAGAGTGAGTAACCCATGTACCATTTGACCTATGGATATGCAGCATTTCCAATAAAGCAGGCTCAAAGATTGCATTATATGCAAGGCAGAGATCATGTCAGAATAGTCTGTATGAAACATAATAAAGTGATAGTGATTTCAGACAATACTCATAGGAGAGATGTTGAAGACCTTAATTTTTTTCCTTGTGAGGAACCTTTGTGGTCTCTCCAATTGCTGCAGGTGCTTAGAAAGTTACATACCAAATGAGCATTGCACTCAGTTATTGGCCTGATGAGGGAAGAGTATGAGGGAAGAGTATAGGAAGGCTATAACTTCTTTTTTTTTCTGGCAATGCCCTTACTTATGAAATGAGCAATATAGAATGCCCTTCTTACCACTGTGGAGACATGGTGATCAAACGTATGATTGCTGTCAACCTGTATGCCCAGGTCTCTCACCACTGAGTGCATACTTAGGGTGTACTTATTGATGTGGTAGTTAGAAACATCATGCTTACTGAAAGGGATGATAACACATTTTTTTTGCATTGAATTTAAGGTTATGACTTTGGAACCAATCATTTGTTTGTGTAAGACCATCTTGTAAGATGTTGACATTGTTTAGAGATTCTATGCCCTCTCCCAATTTGCAGTCATCAGCAAACTTTGTCAGCTACAGACATTTAATTTTAGCTTGTACTTTGGAGAAATATATTCCAAACAGTAGAGGTCCCAGGACTGATCCCTGTGGAACACCGCTGTTTAAAGGTCTGCACGTGGCTTCCCCTATTTTGACTGTCTGGGTTCTATCAGTAAGCCAGTTAGCAACCCATCAAATGGTATAAGGGTTGATACTAGCTGGGTGAGTTTGTCAATGATATCTGAGTGGGGGATAGTATCAAAATTCTTGGCTAAGTCTAGATAGGCTGTACATATAGATTTCCCATCGTTAAGGGCCTTGGTGACTGTCTCACCGAAGACCACCAGGTTTAACAGGCATAATCTCCCTTTAACAAATCCAAATTGAGTAGGGTCAAGTGTTTTGGAGATTGCCTTTATCTTTGTTGATAAGGTGCATGATGATATACTCCATGGCCTTGCAGATAAAGCTAATCAGGCTAATAGGTCTATACTTCCCGGGGTCAGTGGAAGCACTACCTTTGTGCAAGGGGATAAAGGTGCCCTTTTTCCATTCAGCTGAGATGAAGCCAATGCTTAGACTATGATTGAAAAGAGTACCCAATGGTGTTGCTAATTCTTGATTGAACCCATGTAGGACACAGCCTGGGATGTTATCAGGTCCCATAGATGCTGTGTTTTTGACCTTAGAGAGGGAGTTCACAACCTGCTCTTTAGAGATACAAGGTAGAGGAGAGGTGGTAGGGATGTCATGGGGTATGTGTGGTGTGCACAGGGGAGTGAAGTTTTCACAGAACCTGCCAGCTAACAGGTTAGCAATGTCCACGGGCTCAGTATATATGGTATAATTAACTACCAGTTAGGCATAAATCTGTATCTTGCCTTTTAGGTTACAGATGTAACTAAAAAATGCCTTATGGTTGTCCTTAGTTGAGGAAGCTACTTTGTATTTATAGTTAGCTTTGTAGGACTTCACAGGAAGTGTTATTTGCTTGTTTAAGCTGAGGAGGGAGTGTTTGCAGTTTAGGGCTCGCTCCCTCTTACTCTTAGACAGCAATTTCTTCCTCTTATTGTAAAGTTTGTTAATGGCAGTTGTCCACCAGGCAGGTTTGCTCATCCTTGAGGAGCTTGTTTTGGTCCTATCAGGTAAGGCTAAGTCAATGCAGTTATACAGGTGTCTGTATAAAGCATCTGTGTAGAGCGTAGCATAGTCACCACCAGTTCCATCTGAGGGGGGAGGTACAGTGAAGCTATTCATACCATCCTGTAAGATGTTATAATCTGCTTTGGAGAAGTTTTTTAGTTTAGTTGCTGCTGGAGGGGAGGGGTTAGGTTTGATAGCTACTTTGAATGAGACTGATTTGTGGTCAGATCTCACCAGGGAAGACCTCAGAGTGGGGGTGATACAGTGGTCCCCCATATTGGTAAGTACCAGATCCAGGATGTTGGCACCCCTTTTGGGGATGTCAACCAGCTGGTCCAGGGCACTGGAGTTAATGAAGTCAAGGAACCTTTGAGAGAGTGAGTTTGTGCACAAATAATTTACCCAGTCAATGGATGGGTAGTTAAAGTCTCCCAAAACCATGCAGGCACACTATTATGCCTTTGAGTATACAGGACCTCTGCCATTAGTGCATCACAGCCAGCAACAAGATGTGCTATTGTTTCCAGTTCTGTTTTATGGAATCTGCATTTGTCTGTTTCTCCCACATGTTTAATGGATTGTATGCATTCCACTATCCTGGGCTACCAATATTAACCTTTTATATTTTGGTTTAAATTCAGCTCTCCTTAACCATTCCTGTGTCAGATCCTGATCGACATGAGGTTGTTCCAGGAGTTTTCTGTAGTTGCACCTATATTTATGCCTTCTCATCTGAGTGTTCTCCTTATATTCTTTCTTCTGTTTTTGGCACCTTCATTTGCTGTCTGATTTTCATCTACTTCTTTTTGTTTGCCATTCCCACTTGACACCAATATGCTTCTTTCAAACTAAGCAGGGAAGTCATGTTAGACTTGCTCTACTCATGTTTTAAAACTTCCACTATGTCTGGATTTGGTGAGGTCAGCAGATATGAATGCAGTCCTACAATTGCAGATCTATACACGTAATCAGGTCATGGTGGTGCAGCAGTAGCATTGTCACCTCACAGCAAGAGGTTCTCCCATTCAGTTCTCTGCTGGCCTTCTGTATGGAGTCTGCATGTCCTTCCCACAGTCGAGTGACATTTAAAGACATGCAGGAAGGTGCGTGTGTGAATGGGTATGTCCTTCTTTGAAGGATGGGTGTCGGGCTGGCAACTCGGCACAGTAAAAGTCCACTGCCAATCATTAGCGGACCAGAGTTCCGCTGTGGCAACCCCTAACCGGGAAAAGCTGAAAGACATGTAATCAGTTTTGAAGAGGCCCATACCTCCTTCATAGTGAGGAATATGTAATCTTGCTACACACTGATTTTTATATATCATTTGATAAGCATGAAGCAGTCTTCTTGTTTTCCTGTCCAACTGATCCAAAACTTTTTGGGGCCAGTCAATCCCCTCAAAACTATAAGTTAGAACAGGAAGGGGAAATTGGTGTATACCTTGGCCTTTGTTCCGAGATGTTAGGGTTGTTTTTAGTATAAATTTTAGCCTTGTAAAACATTCCTTATTGAGTTTTGTTTTCACTCTGCTGTTGGAAGAAACTGATTTTAAATGAGTATTCTGAAGTCTGATTTATATTCTACACAACCTAAGTAGAGGATAGATCTTATTCCAGCCTATAAGAGAGATAAAATTGATTCCTTTTCTCCCTTCTGGTCTCTCTGTCTCAGTGTACAATATAGCTATTACCTTACTCCAAAATGATAATATAGTCAGGGATCTTTGAATCTGGGTGAATAATTCCCTCCCCTTCAACTCACCATGTAGAATCAGTAGTCAGAAAATCCTTATACTTAGCACAACTAACATCTAAAGGCATATCATCAACATGAACAGATGTTACGATCCCTCTTTATGTAGCCCTAACTACACCAATTGTTGAGTTCAGTGCCCCTTTGGAATGTACCTTTCTATGTTCCTTACCAAGAAGATTGTTGGCCTAAAGATGCTGAGCTACCAGGAAAAAGCTTAAAACGCTTTTCATTTATTCAAATATTCTTGCATGATGATCTTTGCCTTGAATTTTATGTAATTAAGGACTCTGTCCTTCTTTATCTGCTGTATCATCATAAATTAAATAGCTCTACTAATACCATAACTAGGGACTTAAATCTTCGCCAGCACATAAATAAAATGTGTTGCACAGACAAATTTATTACCCAGTTCCTTCCCCACCTCTAGAATGAACTTCCCCTGCAAATTAAAGAAAGTGACACTCTGGCATACTTCAACTTAAACCTAAATGATTGTGTGGGTACCTATAAAGTTACTCCTCAAGTAACCTGCTGGGAACTACACCATGACAGTTGGTATTAGCAAGGCATAAATGGTCTTGTGATGCATTTGCCTGTATTTCCTGTGATCATATAATCCTATGACCCATTATGGTTTGGACTTTAAAGACAAGCACAGGCTTTTGATTTGTAGGTCTTCCTTCTCTACTAGTCCTTTGCCAAAATAAAGGTTTGGGCAGGTTCATAAGTATGTAAGCTCATTTATCAGTGTTAATAGGCCTGTATACCACCAATGTGAAATGAGGATTAAAGGTATCACTTCCCTTCTATAGGTCTAAATTATGCTTAAACTGTATTACATTTTAGGCATTCCAACAGTAAATGGTAACAGGTACCATAATCTAGGAGTAATCTGAGTAATATACTTATTTCTTAAAGAACTCCTCTAATTATTAATCTGAAAGTTGATATCTATATGCCTATGAGTTAAACAATTATCATACATTTCAAGATTTAATAAATCCTTAAGTGTCTTATTTTTAAAAGATTTATAAGCTCAGTTAACAACTCATTTTATATTTCTACACTATGCACAAATGTTGAATCATCAGCATATAATATTAGAAGAATGCTTTCTGTGTCTGGGTGCATTATATTAGTATGTGTTGAGAAAAACAGTGGGCCAAATATAGATCTCTGGAGTATTCCTAAATGTGACTGATAAAGATAAGAAAATGCATTTTGTCATGAAAGGCTCTCCATTTTTTTAGGCACAGAGCTGGAGAAGCACCTTGACAAAGCAGAATTATATTCATCTCCTGTCAGCTTAGAAATCATGATGTCATACATGAAGCTCCGTGATTTCTCTCTTAATATGGGAAAAGACAACTTTGTTTAGCACCTTTCTGATGTAAAAAAGTATTTAACAAAGCTTTGTTAAGCACCTTTTCGAGCTGTTAAAATATAGACTAATGTTAGAGCATAACAGCAGCCAGTGCTGGCCAACACAGAACACAGGCAAGAAGGTAAACTGATTTTGAAAGGTGTAACACTCTTCCCGATCAAAAAAGCATGACAGAATCAGCTTTTACAACCATTTCTTCTAAATCACTCCACTTCTGGCCAATGTCTTTGTGACAGCATTAAGTTCTTCAGCTTTCAAAGCTGTAAAACATTTTGTGCTCATATACTTTTTCCCTTTTAAATAATTATGGCTGTGTCTCTCCAGTCATTTCTCTCTTGCCATGTTAAGAGCCATCTCTTGAGCTTTACTTTGCCCCATTTTCAAGGTGAATTTCTTAACGTCCATCTCTTGATCAAGTACCTTGATTACGATCAAATACGTCTTGGTCTAACAGACTGAAGGCTCTTGAAAATTCCAAGACAAATTCTAATGCATACTGACTGGTGCATAAGCAGGAAGCCCTGTGATAGTAAGCTTCATTATGGATGTATTGGAACCATGAGGTGATCTAAACCCATGCTGAGTTTGACATACTTTGTCTTGTACCTGCAAATGATTTGCACAACTTTTTCAAGCAGTTTTGCCAGGGGGATCAGGATGCTGAGTGGGTGATAGCTTTCTTTTTTGTATGCATTTCCACTCTTAAAGACTGAAGTTATTTTTCCACTCTTTGCAGATGACAGGGACAATTCTGATTCTTATCAGTTAATTAGCATAAGCGGCGGTGGTGCAGCAGTAGTGTTGTCACCTCACAGCAAAAGGTTCTCCCGTTCGAGTCTCGGCTGGAGCGCCTTCTGTTTGGAGTGTGCATGTCTTCCCCGCAGTCGAGTGACGTTCGAAAGACATGCATGAATGGACGTGCCTTCGTTGAAGGTTGGGCGTCAGGCTGGCACTTCGGCACCATAAAAAATTGACTGCCAATCATTAGCAGACCAGAGTTCCGCTGTGGCGACCCCTAACCGGGAAAAGCCGAAAGAAAACAACAACATACTTCAGTTAATTAGCATAATTACATAAAAGACAATGATGATCAGCAATTTGTCTAAGGAAAAATAAAGATCCGTCGCTGTACGAATGAATGAAGTATGAAGTTTATTAAGTGAAGACGAAAGCGCGCTCAATCACCGGTTCTATTCTTGTTTTATGTCATTTTGTGGTCTCTGTGATTTTATCGTGGTTGGATTAATAAATACAGTATTTGGACCTGTTCAGTGTTTGGATATTCTATTTTCATCTGACCCGGTGACAGACTTTGGTTTATAGCCTGGAGGACAGCCCTTTATGGTACAGAGACGGATCTTTATCTTTTACAAGTGTTCGGTGTGAGAGGTGGTGTTGTGGTTAATTTGTCTAAGGAAATTGGGAGGAAGATTTAATAACTTGTATCCTGTTGAAATTTTACTCTACTTCAGTATAAAAAAAGCTCACACTTCATTTTGATGTTGGGTTTAGCATTGGTATTTTTTTTTTGTTAGACATTCAATAGATGAGAAATATTCTTTGTACTTATATGTGGTCATACTGTGTGATGTATGCCAGGGGGACCTTCAGTGCTTGTCCATGTTTCTCTCATGGGAATGTTCATTGTTTTTTTAGTGCTTTGCTGAAGTATGGCATAGTAATCTTTTTATTTTTCTTGCCCAGTACTAATTTGGCAATGATTTCTAAGAGTTCTATATACTTCCTTTGCTGTTTTAATTTCTGATGAATTCGTGAGGCTTCTATCGCTGTCTGTGTTTTTGTATGTAACAGTCTTGCGAAGTGAAGGAACAATGTGCAGAAATAGCATGCTGTAGTGATGACATAACCTGTGTCAGAAACGTATTTTATTTGTCTTTTACTTTTATATGTTGTTAACTGAGTTGTTCAACTGGGTTGAGGTCCATTTTCAGGGGTGGTTGGGGAACACTCTGTGGTTAGATGACTAGCTTAGAAACCACAGAGTAGACTAAAGCAAACTAAGGAAATAAAATCAAGGACTACAGGATGTTGTTAGCAGTTTATAGCCTTAGTCCTTGCTGTAAATGTGACAGTGTTTGACATGTGATATGCATGGGTTTTAGACTGAATCATATTAGTAATAACTTTAATATGGTCATTAAATACAGGATGTGACTGAATCACACTCCCAGATAGCTGGATGAGGTCATGACCTCAGTGAACATATGCCTAAAAGAGATTATTCAGAATCAGCTGCTCCAGATTATTTCTTATAAGCTTTGAAAGAAATGATCATGATAGTACATGTGCTTTCTATTTTTATATTATTCACATCTTGAACTCTTCCTCTCTGTTCCCACTAGTGACACTACATTGCTTTTCTTGTGCTCCTCTTTACCTGATCCCTATTTTCTGACAAACAGTAGTCTCTCTAAGTCTTATTCAGATTTTAATGTTTATACGAATGATTTCTACCTTGTGATCATACTCCTTAATATCAATCCCTACTGCATCATTTTTCTGTCATGTAGTTGTAGCTCTGTTCAGACACATAGAGGAAGACGACTTCTCTATTATTTTTTAACGAACGTGTAGCAGGAGATTTCCGTGGCATCTGTTAACTATCAGAGTTGTCAAGTATGGGGGTGAATAGAGCAAGTGCTTTAATTTTGTGTGTGGTTACGATGCAGACAAACCATGACAGATTCTTTATTCAATTTTTTTTTTTTTTTGGAAAAAAAATAGATTACAAAAAGATACACTTTAAAATATTATACAATAAAGTGAATCATGGTTTAAAGAAAAATAAAACTGTAACTATTTACAATATATACAGTAAGCCTGAGACCAACAAGGTAGTAAATGAAACAAGACAATTTCTAGAAAAAAAAAAGAAAAAAAACAGTTCTAACAACAGTCTAAATAATTAACTAGATGAAGATGTTGATTCAGTAAGGGCCATGACAGTTTCTTAATGTGTTCAGTGAAGATGTTTGAGAAAGGGATCATAAGCTTCAGGAATCTGGGGAAAAGGCAATCACTTCTAGGCCTATACTTCAGAAGGAATTTTTGCAGGAACTTTAGGAAGCTTTGTGATTTTATTTTCTGAAGTAAAGGGAATGAAAGAAATATTATCAAATGAGTGATATGTCTGCCCATGATGGAGATTTTTTTTAGAATGATTCTTTTAGATCTGGGTCAAAGACAATCCCTTTTGCAGAGTAATGCATCGTTAACTGGATTTCATGTATAGAAGCTGTCTCCTAAAATGGTTTGCAACCTTAAAATTGCTTGAATTAACCCAGTCCCTCCATTTGCCAAGCTTGAACGCATTGTGGCTGTATGGTGCATGCATCTTTCCTGTATATTTTCCTGAGAAACTGGAAACATTTTCTCTTGCCTGGATATATAACACTCTTCATTCCTAATCAGTATTGTTCCTATATTTTTTTATTAAGTTAGTTAATTCTGTTGTGCTAAATGTCATTTACAGGGGCAGCCAAAGAAGAATCTAAAATACATTTCTTTTACATTAGCCAATCAACTAATGCAGGGCAACTTTGGAAGGTAGAAAAAAACTTAAAAGTTGCTTAGTTTTTAGTTTTTACATAACAATAGTGGTAGTGCAGGACAAATAATTCTAATTTTTTGAATTACAGTAAAAATCTGCTGGGTTGCTGTAACTACAATAGGAATGAGAAATTATAATATGCACAAATATTTTATGGTCCATTGTATGGCATTAACTTGCAGTATGAACAAGCATATTAATACAGCTGACATAGCCTCCGTTTTTAAATTATGCTTTTTATCAAATGTTTTTTATGAAATGTGTGTAACATCTATTTAAAAAGGGCAAAACCTGCAATGGAAGAGTTAATAATGTTTTTAATTGATTGATTGAATGATTGATTACATTATTGTTTGGCAAGGTTTTGTATAAAAAGACCCATTCAAATACTTAATAACTTGTCTTGATAAAGCCTGGGAGAGCCTGGGTGAAAGCGCTTGATTTTATTTGACTTTATTTGATTTTTTACTTGTGTCGGTATCAGTTTACTTGTAATTAAAATCACAATCAATACTAAGTTCGCAGTTCGTGGACTTTATTTCTAGTTACCAGTTTGGTGTTCTACATTGGTTTTTTGGCTTGTTTTTCGTTTTGCGAAGTCCATGGCTGAACGAGCTGATAGTGTTGAATTTGCCGATACACCTGCTATTCTATTGGACAGCGAACAACCAGCAGATGATGCTCCAGTTACGAGAAAGGAATTCAAGCAGGTTATGTTCCTGCTTTCTCAGCTTACTGGTCTTTTAACGAACAATTCGGTTGGAGGGGGTCAAGGAGTACCAGCTAACCAGGAACATTTTCGAAAAGTGAATGAAGTTGCCGGCCCAAGAACCATGACTCCATTGTCAGGAAGCACTGAAGGAGCGCGTTTTGTGAATGCCAATGATGTACAACACATGAACAAGAAAAAAGGGGCTTATAGCAACGCTATTTCCGAAGCTGGCAAAGATTTCAATTTTAATAAATGGACCGCTAATACTTTTTCCTTCAAGCAAGGTACTGTGCAAGTTTCTAACTGTGTTAACGACAATATAGAGCAAATGCTCAAAGACTTTAGTAACAAACTGTATGCATACAAAGCAACTCAGATGGAAATTGAATATCTGTCTGAGTGCATACATATTAAAAGAGTCCCTAAAGGGTTGCATATCAACAAATTTCTGAACAACGCTGTTGCAGGTTCCGAATTATTTAAGGAACTTTCAGCGTTGTTTAATAAAACAGGTTTAGACATGCTTGAGTTAATGGTTAAAGACTACGAGGTCAAAGCTTCCATATTACTAGAAGAAGCAAATGCCCTTAATAATTCTATTGTTAGTGATTTATGTTTCAATGGTATCAAAAAAGATTATGAGAACACATTTAAAGAGGTTGATAATCATTGTGTGAGAATTATGAATAGAAAAATCAAAAAAAC
Organism: Protopterus annectens; assembly: GCF_019279795.1. Lineage (NCBI taxonomy): Eukaryota > Metazoa > Chordata > Ceratodontiformes > Protopteridae > Protopterus > Protopterus annectens. The sequence goes on from NC_056744.1 coordinate 481,314,450, forward strand.
TCGAGCATGACTTACACGATTACAAGGGGCTAGCATACAGTGTTTATTTTAAAAATAAGTGGTCTCGTGACCAGACAAATGACTTTAATAAAAACAATGGGCAGGAAGAGGTTTTGGAGGATGAGTTTTTAGCCCAGGGCCCACGAAGGAGTGAAAGGTTGGCACAAAAATCCAACCAACAACAAAATCAGATGGAGCAGGGTTTTCAGTATGGCCAGGGGAGACAGGGGAACAGACAACACACTCCATATGCCAAGAAGTGGAACAGACCAAGGAGATAGAATGTATTAACAATGATAATTCTGAACCGAATAATATAGATGGTTTAGTTTGTAACACTGTGAAGAAAGGCAACTTTTCTATTTACAACTTCACTGACATTGCTTTAAATGATTTGCATTTTGAACTGTTTACCAAAGGGCTACATTTTGTGCCAACAAAATCCATTAATATTCCTAAAACTATATTGGATTTAAAATTGTTTACACGACGATTAAATTTGAACATTAATTTCAAAGGGAAAGAGACGTGTAATAGTAGGTTCCAACGAACAAGCACATGGAACCCACCCCTACACCCTGCCTTAAAAACATTTGAAGAAATGGTTAAAGTTGAGGTTAGGAGTATTCAAGCAAATAATGGGAGTGATAGCTCTAATAACTTATCAGATGAATCTTTTAAGTTGATTAAGCAATTTAATAGTGATGGCATCAGGGTAATGAAAACGGACAAGGGAGGGGGGGTAGTTCTTATGTATCAACATGATTATGAAGCCTCCCTCTATTCCTCACTACATGACATTGAGCAATATAGCAGTGTGTCAATTAATGAACGTAATGTTGCTTATGCTAAGATTAGATACATGCTAGAAGATCATTTATATCAAGGTGCAATTAATGAGCAACTGTTTAATTATTTGTTAGTACAGAAGCCATTAACTCCCATTATTTTTGGGATTCCCAAAGTCCACAAAGGATTGTACCCCTTGCAGTTCAGACCAATTGTAGCTGGGGCTAAGGGTATCACAGAACCATTAGGAAAATTTGTGGATATCACATTAAAAAAATTTGTGGCATCTCTTCAATCCCTTTGTAAGGACTCATGGGAGTTTCTAAGGAGTATCAAGAAAGAGTTTTTGTTGAGACACATTATTTAGTGACAATTGACGTTGTAGAATTGTTTCCAAGTATATCACACGACATAGGATTTGCATGGTTTAATGACATGTTGGCAAGTTATTCAGGTTTGAATGCTAACATTATAGGACTTTTGGTTGAATTTATGGAAACAATTCTTATTAATAATTTCATCTTTTTTAATGGTGAACTGTTTCGACAAAAATGAGGGGTGGCAATGGGCGCCCCCTGTGCCTCAACGTACGCCAATATTGTGTTAGCGTATTGGGAGTTAAAGCACATATTTAACAGTGATTGGACTAGATGCTTAGTACACTATCAACGCTACCTGGGTGACATTTGTATCTTATGGAAGGGAAATTTAGAGGAGCTGGAACAATTTATTTGTTATATTAACTCCAGCACAGAATTTCTTAAATTTACAAGCAGCATTAGTAAAGATAATTTGCACTACTTAGATGTCAATCTGTATAAAAACTTGGAGTAGGGGTGTTTTCAGTCCAGTATATATAGAAAGAAAAGTTACTCCAACATGTTCCTCCATTTTGACAGTTGCCATCCACTGTTTCAAAAGAAAGGGATTATTAAGGGACAACTTATCAGAGCCTCTAGAATGTGTAGTGAAGAGAACACCTTTAGAGATGAGGTTGCCTTTTTGAAAGTATTATTCATAGAAAGAGGCTACCCTACACAATTGTTCGACTCGGTAGTGTTAGAAGTTACGACCAATAGGATGGACAAGTACTTCCCTTTATTAGGTGAGGAATGTAGACAGGATGCAGTGGTAGTAGAGAACAAAAACAAAGAACAGAGCAGTGCATTTATTCACACAAATAGCAGTGAAAGTGCAGTGGTAGAAAACATTGTTGAAAAGTACTGGCCAATTTTGACCATGAATGATGAACTTAAACAAGTTCTTGGGTGTAAACCACAGTTCATCAGGAGAAGGAACATGAATTTAAAAGACTTATTTGAGACAAATTTGGTAACCAATGGGTACAATGGACAATCCTTGTTAGGTACATTTAAGTGTAAGTCTTGCAAACAGTGTCCTTACATTATTAACACCAAAGTCTTTTTACTTGAAACCAAGAAGGATGTATATTAGATCACCAGGTTATTTTAATTGTAAAACAAAGGGAGTAATATACCTTGGGTTTTGCCAGCATTGCCTTAGTTTTTATGTTGGCAAAACCGAAAGGACACTGGCTAAAAGAATTTATGAGCATCTTTATGAAGTCAGTAAACAAAAGGAATCAAATGTATTTTTCAAGCACTCCTTGGTTTGCAAACATATGGACCTTAGGTTTATAGTACTGGAGCAGGTCAAGTGCAACCCAAGAGGAAGGGATTGGGAAACATCCCTTGAATATAAAGAACTACTTTGGCAGTTAAAATTAGATGCCGTAAGACCCCCTGGCCTCAATGACGCCATAAGTGTAAGTAGTATACTTAAACTTAGAAGGGCAAAGTTATAATAGTTACAGCAGTTACACACTTTATAAATTCCAGCCCATTTAAAGTCTTATAAAAACTTTAAAGTTGCTTAGTTTTTAGTTTTTACATAACAATAGTGGTAGTGCAGGACAAATAATTCTAATTTTTTGAATTACAGTAAAAATCTGCTGGGTTGCTGTAACTACAATAGGAATGAGAAATTATAATATGCACAAATATTTTATGGTCCATTGTATGGCATTAACTTGCAGTATGAACAAGCATATTAATACAGCTGACATAGCCTCCGTTTTTAAATTATGCTTTTTATCAAATGTTTTTTATGAAATGTGTGTAACATCTATTTAAAAAGGGCAAAACCTGCAATGAAAGAGGTAATAATGTTTTTAATTGATTGATTGAATGATTGATTACATTATTGTTTGGCAAGGTTTTGTATAAAAAGACCCATTCAAATACTTAATAACTTGTCTTGATAAAGCCTGGGAGAGCCTGGGTGAAAGCGTTTGGTTTTATTTGACTTTATTTGATTTTTTACTTGTGTCGGTATCAGTTTACTTGTAATTAAAATCACAGTCAATACTAAGTTCGCAGTTCGTGGACTTTATTTCTAGTTACCAGTTTCTTTTACATTAGCCAATCAACTAATGCAGGGCAACTTTGGAAGGTAGAAAAAAACTGAGGAATCAGGAAAAAAACTTTTGCAATTGGGAGACAACATGTGAGATACTTCTAGATGCCACCAGGAGTCTAGAACTTAACCCAGGACTATGAAAGTAAAATCTGAGACTGCTAATCACTGCACCTCTATGCTTTTCACACTGGAGAAGTAGTCTGTTCAGATTATTGAGAAGTCATTTCCATCAGTCGAGTCTGTCTATGTTATCAATATGAAAATCTTTTCCTGTGCCTTTAACAAAGTCTTATTGAAAGATTTTAGGGCTTTATGAACATCCGGCAGATTCAGAAGAGTGACTTGGTATAAACTCTGCAGATTGGCCAAGGAGATATTCTCAGAAAAATGTGAGGCATATTGTCATTTAGCAATGATGAATCACAGGTTTATACTAGGCTAATGACCACAAGGGTCTTTATAAGCCCAGCTGTGCAACCCAACCCAGTTTTGTCCTCAGGTTTCTTGGATGCCTGTATGGCGGGGTATATTAGTAAAGAGGTAGCTAAAAGTTACATGGGGGTATGTTAGTTTGGGATTAATTTACTTACTGTCATACTCTGTCTATCAATGGAGTAACTAGTTAGAGTGTCTATCAGAGACACCAGGGCCAGACCAGGGGTGAATCTGTGATTTCACATCCATTTATCAACGTTTTATTTGAACAGGGTCAGGGATGAACTATGGTTCACATGGATGGGGAGCTTATTTCACAGTCCAGGGATCCTTTGAAACACATATTGGGTCAGGTTCTTGGATATAGTGTTTCTGGAGCTGTTTATTTTGCAGATGTGCAAGAGATCCATCAGAGCAGGCTCTGAGGACACCTTATATGTCCAGCATAGATCGCCTCTAAATAACCTCTAGGAGACTGAGTACAGAGATAGGGGATTAAAGCTATCTATGTAGGACAGACTATTCATACCCTGCATTCTCCTGGTGGGGACCTTTGAGGGTGTTCCAAATGTTGTAAGGGCGTGGTTAGGTACATGCCAACGAGAGCATTGTACTCAATGATGGGCTGAGTAGAGTGGTACTTTAACTTCCCTGGATCTGGATGCCATACCCTTGCTTATGAGTTCGGAAACACAGAATAATGTTCTTACTATCTTGGCTAACGTGCTGGTCAAAGGCCAGGTTACTGCCTACATATGTTTCCAGATCCTTAATTACAGGGTCGACCCTTAAGGGGTTTTTATGATGGAGTAATTAGCTAGAGTGGGTGATTTCCCAAAGGGCATGATAATACATTTCTTCACATTGAGTTTTTATCCGTGGCTTTGGCACCAGTCATTTGTTTGTGTTAGACCCTCTTATTTGATGCCAGTGTCATGGGGGGAATCTATAATAGTTCACAATTTATAGTCATCTATGAGCTTGGTAAGCTAGAGGCCTTTGACATTAGCCTTGACTTCCGAGACATAGTAGTCAAACAGTAGCAGGTCCAACATGGAGCCCTTGGGTACTGTGCTGATGACTGGTCTTCTGGTGGAGTTTGTCTCAACAATCCTGACTTCTTGGGTTCTATCTGTGAGCCAGCCAGCAATCCAGTGACTTTAGCTGGAATTTATACCTAACACCCGAGTGGGGTATTGTATTCAATGCTTTGGTCAGGTCAAACTAGGTGGTATACACCATTTTCTCCTCTCCCTTGGTGACTCTGTCAAAAAAAACTACCAGGTTGAGTAGGTGAGATCTTCCCCTAAAAAAGACAAACTGGGATGGATTTAGTGTCAGTAGATTGCCAATTTCTTTGTTGATCATTCCATGATAATTCTTTCCATGGCCTTGCATATTAGACTTTTCAGACTGATAGGTCTGTAGCTCCTGGAGTGAGTTGATGGTCCACCCTTATAAAGACGGATAACCATTGTAGTGCTCCATTCACCTGGCATGTAACCTGTTTTGAGGCTGTAGTTGAAGAGTGTCTCACGTCCTGCTAGGTCATGTTTTATGCTATTTAGGAGACAAACAGGGATATTATCAAGGTCCACTGAAGTAGTGTTTTTCTGCTTTAGCACCACCAGGACATGCTCCCTGTTAATAGTTGAGGAGAATATGCTAAAAGAGATTTCAAAGTGGGTATTGGGGGGGAGTGGGGGTGACATTAGAGCTAAATTTATCAGCTAGTAGATTCTCTATGTCACCCTGGTCAGTGAAGGTTGTGCCATTTACGACCAGTTCTGCACACTGTTGAGTGTTACCATTAAGGTTACTGACATAGCTGAAGAAGGCCTTATGATTGCCCTTAACCTGTGAGGCTACCTTGACCTCATAATTGGCCTTGTTGGACTTTATTTGACTTCTTAGTTTTTTATTTAGTTAAATCAGAAAGTTCTTGTCTGTGTGAGAGTTGCTCTTTCTGATTTTGGTCATGACTTTTTTTTTTGTTCTATACCATGTTAAGGTAAGGATTCTACCAGTAGAATTTGATTTTGGTGTTAGATTTGGGGACAGCTCTTGTAGGTACAGCAACCTCAATGCAGCCATTTACATGTTGTACAGGGTTTCTGTACAGTCAGCTGTGATCTCATGATTTGGAGGAGCCGTGAATTTTGACAAACCATTGTTTAACAGGATATAATCTGCTTTAGAATAGCTTCTAAGTGGTACAGGCTTAGTTGGGTTTTCTGGGTTAATTTTTATTTCAGCAAAAACAACTTAGGTTCATAGGTGTTTGCTAGGCTAACAACCACAAGGGCCTTTTTAAGCCTAGCCATGTATCCCAAATCTCTGACAAGTTATGATACCCTTGGTAAGTGCAAGCAGGGCTTTGGGAGATGAACCATTTACAGGTTACCTGTGTCAATTAGAGACATAGGTGCCAAACCAGGGATGAATTTTTGTTTTCCCATCCAATTGTCCAAGTTGCACTTGAATTGGGTTAGGGAGGAACTCACATGGATGAGGAGCCTGTTCCACAGACGCGGTAATCTCTGAGATACATACCTATCTCTCCAGCAGGACCTATTTATATCACAGGCAAGGTTTAAGTCTTTAGAGTGAGTAATTCTGGTGCTGTTTGTTTTGTGGATATGTGGAGTGGGGTCTGACAATGCCCTGTATGCCAGGCATAGATCTCCCCTCAAAAGACTGTAGGAGACAGAATACAGGGATAAGTTCTTGAGGCGGTCTGCATAGGACATTTTACTTACGCCCTGTATTCTTTTACTGAGGAACCTCTGAGGACATTCTAATTGTTGGATATGCCTGGTTAGGTACATACCAAAGGGGGCATTGTACTCAATGACAGGTCTGATGAATGCCAAATACAGTGGAACTATGAATTCCTTAAACTTAGATGCCATAACTTTGTTTATAAGTTGTACAATATAGAATGATTTCCTCACCACTGTAGACAGATAATTGGGGTTTTAGACCCCAGTACAGCACAAACACAGCCCTGTTATCCTTCACTAGCAGTATATATCACCTTATGAACAAAGGACAACTAGTCTTTGCAATTTTCCTAAACATGTCAAAAGCTTTTGACACCATTTCCCGGCAACTTCCACTCGACAAACTTGCTGCCCTAAATCTCAGTCCAGAATCCCTGACATGGTTTCACAGTTATATATCAAACCACCAACAAGCTACAAAATAGGATAACAACCTCTCCCCACTACTCCCAGTATCAACAGATGTACCCCAAGGTTCTATACTTGACCCCCTGCTATTTATCATATTAGCTAACAACCTTAATACAGCAACACAACTTGCCTCAATCATACAATACGCAGATGATACTTCTCTCATCTCTCAGCCACCTCCCCACAACAACTACAGGGAAAGATGCAAAAAGCATTCCTGGAAACTGAAATTTTCCTATCAAACCACCAACTCATCCTAAATCCATATAAGACCAAACTAATAATTTTTACCAACAGAACTACCAAGCAGAGCTCCCTGTCCCTTTCTTTTCATTCTGCAAATGGTACAAAAATTGATTCCACAAACCAGGCCAACCTCCTAGGCATTACAATAGATGACCATCTCAGTTTCAATACTCATATTTCATTTACCATAAAAAAAAGTCTACGCAAAACTCGGAGCACTCTACAGAGCCAAACGTTACCTAACACCCCAAGCCAGGCTAGCCACAGCTAAATCTCAGCTTCTCTCTACACTTCTGTATTGCTCACACATCTTCACCAACTTATGCAAGACTTATCTTCACAATTTAGAAACTTGCTATAACAAAATTGCTAAGTTTGCCACCAATCTACCCCATAAAGCCTACCATTGTTCTGCTCTTCTTCAACTCAACTGGTTAGAACTCCCAAACCTGTTAAGACTAAACCAACTTACCCTCACCCATAAAATCATATACTACCCAGATAGCTGCCCCGCAATAGCTAACCTAGTCCAACTACAAGTAAACAGCAGATCCCTTAGATCTTCCGATAGACCTCTGCTCAAAACAACACAATCACAAAACAACCACTGTGACTCCCTCTACTCAAACAAAATAGTGAAGTCCTGGAATAACCTACCCTTAAGCTTACAAAGCACTACCTGCTGTTCTTCTTTTAAAACAAAAGAATATCTAAAAAACAAGTGGCTCTGTCACTGTAATGCCCTTGGTTAACTTCTCTCTCCTGCTATGTCCTCAACAACACCCATCTATTTTCTCTTTACAGCTGGTTGTATTTCTGTTTTTTCTTAAATGCTATAGTTCATCTCCTCCCAACATTTTTTTTTTCTGATTTGATATTACTTTCAGTACTACTTATTTCTCTTATCTACATTTCTCTTAAACTCTACATATGCTTAAAGCTCTTCTTTTCACAGTGCTCACTGTTTCTGTCTCAATTTTCACCTATTTAATAATGAGTTCTACGGTATACGTTTCAATTTTTATTACTATAATGTAGTATTTTTCTCTTCCTATTTTTTTCTTTTTCATAATGTTTATAATGTACTGTAATCATTTTTATTATCATTTATGTGCTCTATATTTGTTACTATTTGTTATTTCTAAATGTTTTGTGGAGCTTTTCTCCCCGTAATAATTTTTATTATTATCTATGTACTCTATATTTGCTACTTGCTATTTGTTATTTGTAGTTGTTTTGTGGAGCTTTTCTCTCCTGTAATAATTTTTATTATCATCTATGTACTCTATATTTGCTACTTGCCATTTGTTATTTGTAATCTGTTTTGTGGAGCTTTACTCCCCGAGTCTCCACTGAAAATGGGCTATTAGCCCAGTCAGACACTACCCTGTAAACAAATGTAAAATAAATAAAATAAAATAAAATAAAAATGACGGTCAAAGGCTAGATTGCTATCTATGTGTGTCCCTAAGTCCCTGACTAGTGAGTCAGCTCTAAGGGGTGTGTTGTCAATATGATAGTTACCAGGGATGGATGACTTCCCAAAGGATATTATTAGACATTTCTTGTCATTTAGTTTTTGTCCATGGCTCTGACACCAGTTGTTTTTCTGTGTCAGCCCCTCCTGGAGAACATTTGTGTCAGCATGAGATTCAGTGTCTGCTCCTAATTTGCAATCATCTGAAAATTTAGTCAGCCAAAGACCACTGACATCAGCCTTGACTTCTGAGAAGTAAATTCCAAAAAGCAGCAGTCCAAGGACTGATCCCTGAGGGACTCCACTTGTGACTGGCCTCTTTGTAGAGGTGGACTCCCCAATTCTAACTTCCTGGGTCCTGTTTGTGAGCCAGTTGGCTATCCACCAGGCGACATACGTGTTTGTACCTAACATCTTCAGTTTGTCAACAATGCCTAAGTGGGATATTGTGTCAAATGCCTTGACCAGGTCAAGGTAGACAGTGTGAACAATTTTGCCCTCATCCATTGCTTTGGTGACCTTCTCAAAGAAGTCCATCAGGTTTAGTAGACATGATCTGCCCTTGACAAAACCAAACTGGGTTGGGTCCAGTGTCTGGAGGTTTACTATATCTCTGTTGATCATCTCCATGATAATTCTTTCCATGGCTTTACATATAAGACCAGTGAGACTTATGGGTCTGTGGTTTCCAGGGTCTGTAGATGGCTCACTTTTGTGCAGAGGGATGACTGTTGCCTTTCTCCATTCATGAGGCATGAAACCTGTTTGGAAGCTACAGTTAAATAGTGATTCTAGAGGTCCTGATAGGTCATGTTTCGTGCTGTTTAGTAGGCATCCTGGAATATTGTCTGGGCCCATTGATGCAGCGTTCTTAGTCTTAGAGAGAGTATTAAGGACCTGTTCTCTAGTGATAATAGGGGGAGTTACATTTGATGATATTTCCAGAGGGAAGGTCGATGGGGGAGAGAGGGGTAAAGTTGGAGCTGAATTTTTCATCCAGTAGGTTTGCTTTATCTTCTGGCTCAGTACAGGTAGCTCCATTTACAATAAGCTCTGCACATAATTGTGTATTGCCTTTGAGGTTGCAGACATAGCTAAAGAATACTTTGTGGTTGTCCTTGGCCTTTGTAGTTTGACCTAACTAATGAGGACATGACACGGGGGAGGGTGCAATGCTCAGAGGGTGACCTGTAGCTGGACATGGTAAGAAACCTTGTCTGTGGAGACTTGGATGTGAATGACCTCCAGGACATCATCTTGCTAATGTAGATCAAGACACCTCCACCTTTAGCCTCATCTGTGCTGCTGTTGACCTAAATGTGTGGATGGTACTGTAGCCTTGCATTACCTGAGTACTTCCTGCAGCTTTAAACCAAGTCTCAATAACAACACAGATGTTCACATTCTTCAGAGTGAGGAGAGCTTGTAGATTGTTGAGTTTCTTTTTTGGGCTCCTAGCATTGAGTTGAAACACCTTAAGGTTGCTTTGAGTTGTTTTTTTTTTTTTTTTTTTTTTTGCTGTGTTGGTAGTTTTGTGATTTTGACATTGCTTAAAAAGGCTCTAAGGGGTGGATAAAGTTTTAGCGAATATCCAAAAGCCTGGGGAGACAGATGCAGACCACCCTTAGTAAAGCAATATGGTCTGTTAACCATGTCCTCTCATGCTGATAGATATTGGATCCCTCTGGAGTGACACCAGAAGCTAAGTCAATTATTAAAAATCAGTCATTTTCTGCTCAGACTGTGGCATCATCCTTGTTGAAGGTAGAATGCTGCTCACTACAAGTCATGTACCTGTCTGTGACACATATTCAGAGAGATCTGCAATGCCTCTTTTCATATAGTCCATTGATATACACCTCAGGTCATTTACACCCACGTGGACTATGACAGAATCTTATTGGTACCTGTGATGCAGTGACTTGAGTGCATGCATGATATTGTGGATCTTAGCCCCAGAAAGGCAACTAACCATTATCTTTTCCTTGTCCAGCCTGGTGAGAAGGGCATCTGTGTGTCATACAATAGAATGCTCTATGACAAGAGTACTAGGTAAAGTGTTTGCTAATCTTATGGGCTTTGTTCTTGCAGGATCGTTAGGTGTAGGCTTATGTTTGGTGTTAGGTTTTGCTTTTGGTGTGTGCTTTAGTGATTGCTGAGGATAGTTGTTTCCATTTGATGATTTAGGAGGAATTTGAGGTTTCGGAAGATTTCAGTGCCTCAACTTAAGAAGGTCTATATGTTTTGTTAGTGGTATGTTTGATTGATATAGTTTGTGCATTCTTGACAACCTTGTTTGTAAGCGAAGTTTTTGTCTCCAAGTAAGTTATGCGTGTACATATCTTGTATACTGTGCTAATTTCTTTAAGGATTAAAAGATTGTCTGAGTAAATTAGATGATTGCTACATTGTCCCAGGATGCCCATATCTACCAACTTGGCCACAGAGACATTTGGAAATTGCACATCCATGTTATTAGGAGCTATATTAGGGTTGGACTGTTATGGTTTAGGCACATTGTTTTTCATGGGTCACCTGAGTGGTAGCTAGGGTTAAGGCTAGATGTCAGATAGTACCATGATCTGGTATTAATGCTGTTCAACATTCTAACTAGCTGCCCTAAGCTTAGCTTCATCCTAAGCCTTTTTGTGTAACAGGTTAAAGTCCTAAATACTAGCTTTACAGGTACATTTTGCAAACTGTTTGCTACTATACAGGGTACTGCTAACTGCCTCTGCCAGTGAGCATTACCGCACAAATGCGCTTAATTTATAGCAGACTGAAAAATGCTGGAAACTAGTTCTTGTGCCCTCTGGCCAATAAACGACTGCACTTTGAGCTCCCTGAAATGCTTCCCAACTCAGAGCGACCAGGTAAACATCTTCTGCCACAAGATGGATGATCCTGGAATTTTTTAATGCAAAAGCACAGAAAAACTATCTCTCAATTGCATATTAACATCAAACAGCTAATTCCTTAAAAAGCCCTCTGGCTGATGAAACAATTTCACTTTAAGCCTCCCTGTGTGCTTTCCAATGGAAGTGCTGCTTTTAAGAGTTGTTGATGAGCTGTAAGGTATGGTGATAGATGGAAACTGGATCAATGACTACAAAGACATTGTATATTCTTTCAGGCATTCATTCATTCATTGGGTATATAATTAATAGTTAAGGAATAGATAGATCTCCTCCAGACAGACAAAACAAAAGTGAGAGCTTCATTTGTGCAGTGACCGTCTCAAGGTCAGTCATTTTAGTGCTGATTCCACTCAGGTCCCTACATTTAAATGTGACTAATTTCTTACAAGTAGGACTCCATACTTCCCTTACTGAATCTGAATGGCTGTAGACACTTGTGATGACTTCATTTTCAGTACATCTAGAGGCTATCTCCATTAGAAACCATTCCCAGATGTTATAGGCCCTCTCCTTGAATGGATTGCCTAGAGCCATTTCTGGAGAAGAATGGCACTAGTTTCCCTAATGGTGGCTTTAGTAATCCATGAAAATGCATTTCCAAATGTTTTGTGAAATATCAGTCCAGGGAGATGAATTCATGCCTCATCAGTCTGTGTACTATTGTACTTTGTAATTTCGAAAAAGGGATTTTTCTGCTAAGGGAAGGATAAAGCTGCTGAAATATTTGTATATATAGTGAATATGTAATATAGCTGTTGCCATTTTAGGGCAGTTATATATAGTAATGCTATTTTAATACTGTGTATTTCCCACAATGCACTGCATTTATAAGCTAGAGTCAGTTGATGCAAGATGCCTGAACTGTTAGCATCATTTCTGTTGAGCTGCCATGTTATTCTGAATAAAAGTTAATTATATGACTAAGATGATGGTGCATTCTTAAATTTCTAAGGCTATCCACAAACATTACTGTATAAACAAAAGTATACATACTGATAGTGAGCCAGTTCAGATTTTTGTCCCGATGGCCTTACTTGTTTGTTATTTTCAAATGTAACACATGGATTTGCATGTGTCAGTCATTATGATCCAACAGACTGATGTGTTCGGTCTTCTTCAGAACAAAAGCTAGTTCTTGCAGTGGGACGCCCTTTCCTTTGTAGTAGTGAATCAGCTTTTTTTGTGATGGTCTCTTTGATTTGTTACCAAAAATGTATTACTTACACAGGTTGCTAGTGAACAGATGTAGGTCATTCATAATAAGACGGTTCCTCTGAACATGAAAGCAGCAAGATGACTGTTTAAACCAACACCGTGATTAAATTTTAAGCTTCATTTCTATTTTTTTTTTTTTTTTTTGCACAAAATAAGTTCCTGTGCCCTCTATTTCATTTATTCCAGCCCCTGGTCATGGCACCTTTCCCACCATCAAAATCAAACAGTCCATCTGACACCTAAGAAGCAAGCTGTTTCATTTAATCTTTTCTGTAGTCACCTTCTGAGAACCATCTGGCTCCTTGGATGAATTATTTTCTTTACTGATTCACTCAGCCCATTTTGCTTTGAAGTATTCATGTAAGTGATTCATCCAATGGACCCCTGGTATAAGCCTGTACTGGTGATACACTATGAATTAGTATACTCTTTCTCCTGCACACCTGCTGGACTAATTTTTGAAAGCTGAAGAAACATATCACATTGAAAATGTTTCTTTTTTCACTTACTTGGTTGTAAAGTTTTAGATCAAAGAATGGATCACAATATGAAGAAATGGCAATACTTTTGAACAAAGAGAAATCTGCAACCTGTTTTGGCACTGCAGTGAAAATAAAATTGGTACTATCAGGTGGCCTGGCCAAAGACAGTGACCAGAGCAGTATAAAGTTTGCCATAAGTACTCACACAACAACAGAGATGAGTTGCTTGTGACTATAATAAATGATAGACAACTGTGTTAACAGTGGCCTGCAGCAGCTCTATTCTGGACTTTATCCAACCATCCAACCCTGTTAAGGGACGAGAGGGCTTATGTAGTCTCATCAGAGAGGGTGGAAGAGTGGTCATTATGCTGTACTGCTTGCTATCTGTAGTTTCACTCTTCCACCCTCTCTGATGAGAGGGTGGAAGAGTGGTCATTATGCTGTACTGCTTGCTATCTGTAGTTTCACTCTTAGTAATATCTGGCAACTGTCACTTTTTGATTTATAAGCTAATAACAGTCTAGTAAGCATGCACCTAGCAATCATTCACTATTGTTATTAAATTTACAGGGACTCACAAACTTCCTCTCATATGCTTCACTGCATATGTGTTGTTAGTGGTAGTTTCCATAGCACAGAAATTAAGTGGTTTGTACTCCTGATGGACATGGAGACCTCCTCTATATAATATGAATAACACACTTTGTTGCCTCATCACCTCTGGAACTATAAACATACTTGTCTGAAGTATGAGCAAAGGTTGGTGGAGAATGCATTGTGATACAATATTTTCTTTTAACAAGTTTGGCATGAAAAGCATCAGTTGAGGAGGGCAGACAAAAAGGCATGGCACACACAGGGATTATAATGCCAGGTGAGACCTGGCCCTGTCCATGTGTTCCTTTGTAGTTATTCACTAGGTAATATTTTCTATCAGCAACATTGGCATCCAGCGTCATGTATGGCCAGCTGGGTTTGAAAAGTTCAGTTGCTTAAGCAATTCTTCCATGTGTGGGTGAGGCGGTTTATTATTTGTTCCATAGTATGAATGATGCTAAATAGAGACCATATGGAAACACTAAAGGGGAAAGGGAATAGTTTTGCATAAACAAGGGGGAGGGTAATTGTTTGGTCACTCTAGTGTTAAAAAATGCAATTAACCTCTTGTCTGTAGAGGTGCTTGCCCCCTGTGCAATATACAAGTTAAAACAGAAGTCCTCAGTATGCATACATAAGTGCTACATCCATGATATAAGCTGTTGAATATGCATACATAAGTGCTACATTCATGATATAAGCAGTTGAGAAGTGTGTGGCATGTCATCAACTGAAACCGAATCAAAATTAGTAAATCCTAAAAGGTGTTTTATAAACTCTCTTCATTCCAGATCTGGATCGGCAGAACATTTGAGTTCTTAAAGAGTGTAAAACATAAAATGCATTATATATGAGTGGATGTGGCAGAGAATATACATTTTATTGCAACATGTCAGAAAAATGAAATTGAAAATTGTTATGACAGTAGCTGAAGCCACACAGCAGTTAGAAAAGGTATAAACATAGACAGGACTAAATAAATGCTGTCCCAGCAACTTCATTTTTATGAAGCAGTAGCACGTGGACAGGACTAAATAAATGCTGTCCCAGCAACTTCATTTTTCTGAAGCAGTAGCAATCAGAGTGTTAAAGATTTCTTTTTCTTCTTTCTGGATGTGGGATGGACGACATTTATGGCTCACGATGTTAGAGGCCCCTTCCCACTTGCCGGCTGCACACAGTGGTTGCATTATTTCCAAAAGGGCTGGTACTCCAATGTGAACTTTTACTTGAAGAGAAGGAGAGATCAGCTTTGGGCTTTGCACACAAGGATTTGCTTGCTTTGGAGGAAAAAAAAAGAAGCATGGGGTTTGTTTATTTATATCTTCTAGGAGTTTTCAGCCTTCGATTTCTGAAGGTAGGTTTTGTACATTCAATCTAGCACGTTTACAGAAAGGAAAAAGAGCAGGGTTTGTGATTTGTTTCTAAAAGCACAATCATACTGTACTGTTTTTCACCATTAGTAGTTTCTTGAGGCTATGAAATCTGTATGCAGTTTAACAAACTGGAACTGTTCTTAATTACTGGAGCAGCCTAAAAGCAATAAAAGTTGGTAACTTATATTTTGTTCGTGAAGTTTTGTGTCATCTTGCTATGAAATGAAGTCATAGAATGCTGAGTCAGTTTTCTGTTTTTTATTTTTTTTTTTTTTCTTATTTCTTTGCTAAATAATTAGTGTGTTATTCACAGTTTTATATGCCAAAAAATATTATTACTTTTTTAGAAATCATAGAATTTTAATTTTAGTGTCATACTCTGCCTGAAATATAACACATAAAATAAGACCAACTTCCAGACTCTATAAATAACACCAGAAGTAAGTAAGCAGCATTGCCATTATAAAGAAATGTGACAAATGCTAAAAAATAATTTCTTTCTGAAATGGAATATTGGCTTGCTGTGCCACAATCTGTTTTCATTTAAGTACAAACAAAAGTGCTAAGAAGGTTCCTAAAGAAAGACTAATGCAAATGAGGTAAGTTAAAGTGAAGTGGGTGACAGTAATAAAGTAGAGCTGAATAAATGAGGTAGTAAAATCAGAAAATTCAGACAGAAAAAAATAGTGGAAGAAACTCAGTGAAAGGTAAAAAAAGAGGTCAGTATACTAAAAATTAGTTAGAAAACAATGCTAAATGTGAAAACAAGACTGAGTATCCAATAATAAATGCACGTAATACTTGACTCTGTCTTTTTCAGCGAAACCAGTTCTACATTTGGGATATTTCTTCCTGAATACCTTACATGAAAATTTAAATTCTATACACTTCAGACAGGTAACATGCACTGACCTGCTTCCCTGCCACCTGATATCTTAGCCTTTCTCAACTGTATTTTCTCGCTTCCATATCTTAAAACAAATGTTATAGGAGCATATAATAAACATTTTTTCTCTTCAGGTTCACCCAGATAAATACATTGACCTGGAAGTCCCTACCAAAGCCAAACAAAATGGGAGGTTTAACAGAAAGCCAGCCTGGTGGTCCACATTAATAAATGTGCAATAAAAGAAATAAAAAAAAAACTAAACGAGATAGAAAAAAAAATAAGATCAAGGTTAGCATAAAAACCTATTGAAGGAAATATGAAGACATTCCACAAACTTATACAGTACTAGCATTAGAAACTAAAAACAATTGCAAACTATCTGTATTTACATTAGGAAACTAAGGAATAGCATCTAACATTGCTTAGAGCATGTCCAGAATGGTATTACCTACTCAAATCCAGTAGAGATAGCCAACATACTAGCTAACAAATTCAGTGCAAATTTCACCCAGGAAACAACTATGCTCACATATTCCACAGCATATCAAACCTGTCATCAGAACCAAAGAACACTTGCTAAAGGTAATTTCCAAAACAAACAATGCATCATCCATGGGGCCTGATAATACATTGGTTGTCTTATAAGCAGTACAAAACACAATGTGGTGAACCTGCTCCCATTCAACCTGAGAGCAGCCACTGGTGTTGTCCTCGATGTCTGATGCACAGCTGCCGTGAAGCCACTTCATAAGGGTGGAACCGCTACTGATTCTGGAAACTGTAGACCCATTAGCCTGACTTACTTCATCTGAAAAGCTATGAAATGTATCAGAACTGGCCTAATTAATCATGATATCCAAAATCTTTTAGGGCTTGACCCCTAGCAGGTCAGCTTTGCTAAGGGTAGATCATGTTTAATTAGCCAACTTTTTTGAGAGAGTAAAACAAGTTGTAAAAAGTGGGCATGCTGTCCATACAGCATACCTTTACCAAGCTAATTCTTTTGACACCATGCCACATGTTAACATAATTAACAAGATGAATAAGATCCAAACTGACCCATTTGTACACAGGTGGATAACAAATTGGTTGAAGGATAGATCCCATATAGTGAGGGTTGTAGGGGCCCCTGGAGTAAATATGAAGATTATCAGTGGTGTTTCCAGGGGTCCTTGGTTGGATCCCCTACTATTCATCATCTACTTTACAGATCTCTAAATTACAAACAGAGATCTCTGGCTAATCAAGCTTGTGGACAACTGCAAACAAGTCTCCCTCTGATCTGCATGATATGCAGAAGCTCTAAATGGAATTCACACATGCCAACAACTGGTGCTCAAAATGATTGTTAAAACTAGATGCCAAAAAAAAAAAGTGCAACATCATTGCATTTGGTAAATGATGCCATTCATCCATCCTATAGTATAAACAGCACCCCACTTGAAAATCCAAGTGTGATAAGAGACCTTGGAACGTGGACAGATAATTCCCTTGCCTTTGATGATCATGTTGTAACAGTGTTTATGAAATCTTTTTACCTGGTGCAGCCAATTGCAAAAAGTAATTCATTTAGGTCCAAGGAAGTCCTTACTGCTATAAATTCCACACCGATGAGACATATTATCAAACACGATGCCCCTTTTGGGATGTATCTTAGTAGGCATACCAAACTCACTGGTAAGACCACAGAGTTTCTGAAAAAGATCACAGGCTTATAAAACAAGAGCTATCTGGAGAGGCTGGAAATACTGTCCCATTATTTAGTGTCCTACAGACGACTTAGAGGTGATGTGTGACTTGTCTTTCATGCCATTAGGGATCTAGTAGCCCAAGATCTCTTATATCTTCACAAATCAAACATTCCTACTAACACTAGAACCAGACATCTAAACCTGCTCCAGCAAATAAACAAAACACAGTGAAAAGACATTTGTCATACAGTACTTATCCCTTCTTTGGAACAAACGTCCACTCCAGATTAAGCAATATGACATACTATCTTCATTCAAAATGGAATTAGACAACTGGATTGTTATCCACAAATGCAGTCCTGGTATGACTGGTTGGCTACTCCTTGAAAAAGAGAGTAAGGTCTAAGGGAGGTACTGGAAAAGCATAAATGGCCACAGTGCCAGTTGCCTTGTATTTTCTATGATCCTAATAAGTTGTCATTACAAGAACATATTAAAGGCAGTTTTTTTTTTTTATTTTGTTTTACCCCACCTGCTAACCTAGTCAGCTGGCTCCCACTTTCAGTAGGGGACAAGAGACAGTCAACAGGGGCCATCATTAATCCAGATGATTTTTTTTCCTGTATTGTAAGCCCTACCTTTGTGCACATGCTGAAAGTGTTCAAGCAGTTCATGTGAAATGGGCCACTGCACTGTAGGTAAATGCTTCTATGTATTTATAGTCAAAAGGCTCTACCCCCCATAGGCAGCACCAGCCACCATGTGATCCTTATTGTCCACTAAGAACTTCTACCATGGTACATTTGCCCGGGCACATGTCTCCCCTTCCATCCCGCCAATGAGAGGAGAGCTGGATTAGCTGTATCATTCCTCTCCTCCCCAACACCAGTTCCAGCAGATGTTGAAGATGGTAATCAAGCTTAGGTCACCTGGGTCATAATCAGGACTTTATCCCCTGTTTGCCAACAGAGCCGGCACAATGCTGACAACCTTCAAAGCATTTATAATGCTTGTTGAAGCATAAGACAAATGTCTTCTCTATAATCAATATAATTTGCAGACTGCTTAAACGAAACTGATAGCAATGACAGTGCAACTCAGTAACACAAAATAAATCATCTGCTGCAGTAACGTCTTAAGCATAAACATCACTGCCCCCTTTTATGGTTTGCTGTATGTTTAAATGCATTGTCTATACAAGTCTGTATCCTAAAGTATATTCAGAACTGCCTGCAAAATGTATTGTCCTCTATTTTTTACTAAACCATCATACACACAGAACTAAACTACAATGTTGTAGACTCTGTACTCCTATTTTAGTTATTCAAATAAAGTAAAGCTGCTACCCTTGTATAGTAGCACACCAGTCAGCACTGATGCCTCATGGAGCTTGATTCTCCAGTTTGGCTCTTAAAGGGGTACTTTCTGTAAAGAGTTTGCACATTCTCCTGTTGAGTTTCATCAGGAAATCTGACTTCCATCAACATCCCAAAGACATACGATAGGTGAATTGCTGATCCTTCAAATTGCCTGTACCTTTGCATGTCATCTGTGCATTTCCTGTGATAGACTGGCATCCTATCCAGAACTGATTTCTTTCTATGAACCTAAGTAGTGGTTCAAAGGTAACTAGTAGGCATGTGATATAGGAGAAAATTGAGAAGCCTAACCAAATTTTCCAATTCCAACAGAGCACTCTCTGGTTAAATGACTTGCTCAGTCATAAAGCAGGTAAATGGAGGATGAGGAAATCAAACCTTGGACTGTAGAAAGGAGCTCATTAACAGCTCATAACCTTAATTGTCTGTGCCAACTGCCACAGAGTGAGAAAACCTCTGACTACCCACAATGAAGGAAGGAAGGAAAGAAAGAAGGAATGCATAACTAACTAACGAACTAACTAACTAAAAAGGAAAGATAGATGAATAAATGCCAAGCAGTAAATATTTCAAGGACTGGAAAAGTGATAGAATAAAGCAACTTGGTTTTCAGGTCATGAGTAACAGGAAAGTGGTAAAGGGATTAAAACACAGAGGTAAGCAGAAATAGTAGGGAACTGGAGTGCTTGTTCAGAGAAATCAGTATTTTTATAAATGACTTCCATACCAACCTTAAACATGGAACTGTTGTACAATACGCAGACGATTCAACAATCATTTGCTCTACTATATCAACAACAGAACTTTTACAGATGAACCAGAATGCCTTTACCACCACCGAAAGCTGAATGGCTAATAATCATCTAGCTCAAAACCCAAACAAAACTAAATTGTTATTATTCACCCCCAAGAAAACACCTTTCTGTCAACAAAACAGATTTCACCATTCATTCCCAAACCAAGTCTACCATAGAGGTTGTCGCCCACATTAAGTTGCTAGGAGTTATCCTCGATGAAAACATGGCATTTGACCTAAACATCCACAATAACATAAAAAAAAAAACTATAAGCTAGGTACCCTCTACCAACAAAAATACTACCTTAACTGCTCTACTAAGCAAACTCTCACCTTAATCTTTCTCATTCCTTCACTGCTCTATGGTGCTCCTCTCCTGACCAATATCCACTCCACCCTAAAAACTAAGCTTGAATCATGTTACAACAAGGTAGCCAAGTTTGCAACCAACTCAAAACACTCTTCCCATCATTACATTGCCTTAAAATCACTTAACTGGCTAGAACTTCCACATCAACTAACCTACCTACAGCTCATCACAGCTCACAAAATCATTTACAAACCCTCAGACTTCCCTGCCCTCTCTTCTATCTTAACCCACTACCACCCAAATAGATTACTTAGATCTGAAAATCAACTTCTTCTGCAAGTAGACAAACATAAACTTCCTGTTGGCAAAATGCTTTATTCCTTATCTATTGCCAAGCTTTAGAACTCTCCCCCATTAGCTATCAGAACCTCAAGTAGAATCTCTTCCTTCAAAAAATCTTTGTGGTATCACCTCTCTACCTTATGGCAATGCACATGTATCTACTCTCATTCATTCAAAACCTGACTGCCTATACTCTAAATTTGTCCTTACTGTAATTTACACCCTTACCCCTGCAAACATTCTTTTTCACTAGCCAAAACAAACAATTTATCATTTGCTCTACTACCCACCTTCACCCTTCTGTCTATCCACACCTTTTTCTCCACTCTGTTGCCTATAACCCCAAAACACCTTCAACATACTGCTAAGATATTGTTTTCTTCAGTGTATTACCCTTGAGTACAATAATTTAATCACTTGACTAGTCTGTGACTCTTACCACTAAAAATCTGTACATATGCATTTGCACACTTTCAACTTTTGTATATTACTGTCTGTTTTGTGAATATTGCTTGTATATCCTCATTGTTTTATATTGTGTGTATTATTTTTACATTTTATGCACTGTTATATTGTGGAGCTTTCCTCCCCAGGCCTCCATTGAAAATAGGTTATTTTGGCCCAGTGGACTTCCCTGGTAAACAAATGTCAATAAATAATTGAATAAATAAATTATTTCTACATGGATGTATTTGCAGTGTTGAAGGAGTTGCTGTTATGCTATTTCCTGTAGCCGTGCCACTGTCTAAGGCTTGCTCACCCACTGCTGTCATGTTTAGCTCTTTCACAGCAAGCCGCAGAATTAATGTACATTAAGCTATGTGGCATGTCGATTTTGCTTCATTCTCCTTAAAATATGGTAACGTAAAAAATTGCAAGTGCTTGCCATAGTCCAAGTCAGATGCATTCATGATCCTGAAAGACACTGCTTGGCAGTTGTATCCTCCCATATGTGGTAGCCCCAGCCATGAGAATAGCAAAGCTGTGCTATGGTGACATCTAGGGTGCTCAGGCACTTGTATGTGTGGTCTTAAAGGCAAAATAACTGCACCAAGCATAACCTGGTCCTTTCTATGAACAAGGCCATTAGTCCTAGGAAGGCAAGAGCAATGCTTTTTGTAACTTCATTCTGAAATTACTTGGTTTACATAAATGTAATAAGCAATTCAAAAATAAATGGATAAAATTATAGGGCTGAAAAGAAAAAATAAATAAATACAAACTCTCATAGTATCTTTGTCAGCACCCTATTCTTTGTAGCCCAGATTCAGTGTTTGCTGTACTTGTTTCCACAAAGCCACAGAGCTTCCATTATTCTTTGTCAGCATGCATCTGTCTGTTAAGACATAATGCAGTGAACAGCTAAGATCCTGAATTTCAGTTATCATCCTTTGCAACGAGCCAAGAAAACTGTTCAGACATCTTTAAGCACTCAAAGATGTCCTTGCTAGAGATTAAAAACATATGTGCCCACAG
Organism: Protopterus annectens; assembly: GCF_019279795.1. Taxonomy (NCBI): domain Eukaryota; kingdom Metazoa; phylum Chordata; order Ceratodontiformes; family Protopteridae; genus Protopterus; species Protopterus annectens. The sequence goes on from NC_056744.1 coordinate 481,336,504, forward strand.
TGAATAAACATACTTAATAAACATCCTTGCAGCAATTTTCTTCCACCATAACAAAAAAGGAATAAAGTTTTTGCAAGGAGGTGTATTTGTTTATTATAATTGCTAAAGTTACTAGTGAAGTTTGAATTATGATCCAAGCAACTTGCTTTCAGTTCCTCCCTTCCTGCACAGCCTGATAAGGATTATAAGGATTCTATCTGCAATAGTTTATGTTCTCAATGAATGCCATCAAAACATAGTTAATGTCTTGCAAAAGAATAGCTCATTACTATGTTGCACTAAATTGTCCGGTACCATTTTGTAAACACTTGAAGTTGTCATGGCTTTATGTAAAATTTTGTCTTCCCATGATTCTTTGTGTCAGCTGTTGGTTTGTCAGACATAACCTTTTCATACTATCTGCCTGCCACTTGCCTACTGTTTCTGAGATAAATGTAGTTTGCACAGCAGAATTATTTGCCCATGTATGTCTGCATGGAGGGGGAGAGTTTAAATATATGTGCCTGAGTGAGTGGTGTGAAGGTTAGGACGTGATGCAGAGTGGGGGAGTGGCTAGAGAGGTTTTATATAGTCAGGTCAGGGAATGCGACTGGCCTGTTTGATGCAAGCTCTCCCTCACCTCGTTATTTATTAGTACATTATGTTGCTTCTAGAGTTTTGGGGGTGGGGAGAATTGGTAGGGTCTGTGTTTTGAACCAATCTTGTCTTCCCTTTTTTGGCTGACAGAATATTATTAGGGGTTTGAAGTGAGCAGTATTGTGCTAGTCCAAGCTAGTTTTGAGTAATTACAGTGAGCGGTAGGTTTAACACTGTTAACACTGCTTGTATGGAGGGGGGGGGGTTGTCTGGTGAGCATTTCCTACACTGGCTGGGAGCTGTTATTCTCTAACTAATTGAGTTTGTAATACTGTTGATGTTAACTTCGAAGGGCTATTTGTTGTGCTATTTATGAAGGTTTGTAAAATTCAATAAACTGGTTGCAATGGCATAATTTGGTGTCATTATTAAGGGTGAGCAGGGATTATAGACAATTATAAAAACACTTACTTGTCAAATCATTGCACTCCGTTTGTGTTAATCTCATACTCATGAACCTACAATCAAACAGATCCAGTCCAAAACTAGTGCTGTAGTATGCAGGCCCTTGTCCTTGCTACTGAAGATGTTGTCCACTAATGTAATGATTGCTTTGTGTATTCCATGACCTGGTCAGGAAACATGCTAAGCTACAGTAAACCTGCCTGTTTTGATGAGATACTTAGTAAGACGGTTTCATGCACACTTTCCCACAGTATTTTTGAAAATGTACTTAGAAAACTAATGGGTTGATAATTTTCAACTTTTTTAGTACTTTCCACTCTTGAAAAGTGAGATATTATTAGTTTCTTCCCACAGATTATGAAATACCCTGTCTTTAACACCTGTTTATAATCATGGTAAGATGTAATGCAATATATTCTGAAATCTGTCATAAGAAAATTGGTGGTAGTCAAGCCATAGAAGCTGATCAAGACTTACCCCAGCTATTGATTATAAATAATTAATCACATTGTTCTTTTATTGCTTAATTGCTTAAGAGGCACATTCTACTGGTCAGGTGATAACCCTACTATCTGGTACCTGGGGGATACTAACTGACCAAAGAACAGAGAAATCCAGTAAGAAACTGAGTGTATTTTTCCTGTACAAACTTGAAAAAAGTCAATTACATCAGTGAAAGTGATTCTTTCATCTGAACAATATCAGAGAGTATGTTTTCTCCAAGGTATTGCAGAGTCGTCCATCAGTGCACTCAACTTAACTCCTGTAACCTCCACATATTTTAGGCTATACAGAAAAACAATAGTCCCTAATGTTGTTGTGCATCTAGTTTGTAAAAGTCCTTCAGCAGTAATTAACCTGCAGCATCAAAAGCCATATTAATTCTTTCATTGTCTTTGTTAGCTTTTTGCCAGCAAATGCACTAATAAAGATATATGCATGCAGGTAACTAATTGAAATTCTGGGACCTCCTAGAGCAAGTGCCAAAACAGAGAATGAATGGCCAACTATAGACATATATACCAAGTCTGAGATTGATATTTCTTGAAATATTCCCTTTTCTCTGACGTATTACAATCTCCGCCTTGGTATGTATAGGTTTGGGGCTGTTGGGGCTTATTCTCCCACACTGGGGATGCAAAAGGTTTGCACCCCTTGCAAAAAAGAAGTTTAAAGGAGAACTTTTAGCAGGAAATGCAGTACAGTATCCAAGACCAAGTAGCAAGACTTTTTTTCTTTCCCCACAAAGACTTACACAAGTTTAGCCTTTCGTCTAGACAAAATAAGAAACTGGAAAACACTTAGAGCTTACAAACAAATTCATATAAACCATCCTAAAATGTGAAAACAATCTGCTGAGGAAAAAAATGTTTCATAACTTACTAGTTCTAATTGTAAGAGGACAACTTTGTATGTGAATTGTCATCCCTTAAATATGAGCTCTTAGCGCTTTTGCATTTTGTGCACTTACCTTTAAATGTTTGGTTATATTTTGGTCATGTGATTGTGAACTGACAAAAGGAAGTGGTGATTAAATTAATGTAGGTTCTGATGATGTCTAGATTGGAGGAAAGTGCTAAAGCTGTGTACTGTGTACTTGTAGTTGATGCCAAAAATTAATGTGCAAAAGCTCACGCATGTGTACACATGTATGTGGACACACACACATACACACACACACACACACACACACACGCACACACACATAGAGTCATACCTCTCAAGTCCTTGCACAAGAAACCTGGAAAAGCTTATAGGGGGACAAAGGCCCAAAAATAAGGATAGATTTGAAATATTGCTTTTATAAATTTAGAAAGCTGCTAGAATAGCATGATTTGAGTTAGCATGTATTTTCTGAAGGATATGAAATCTGAAATGTAAATGTATATCATTATTCAATGACTTCAGTCCTCAGTGATTTACCAGAAAAACACACATTTTAGGAGGGACATACCAAAAAAATGAGACAAAAAATCTAGACATCCTGTGAATATCTGGACAGTTGAGATGTATGAATGCACACACACACACACACACACACACACACACACACACACACACACACACACACACACACACGCACACACACACACACACACACACACACGCACACACGCACACACACACACACACACACACACATGCACACACAAACACACACACGTCTAATTTTCTATTAAAATGGAAACTGTCGTGACTGTAGTTGCTGAGAACACTAATGATAGCGCTGTTAATTCTCTGTTAAAGTTTTACAACATTTTATAAAGAAGTAACTCGTCATTCTTTTATTTTTGTTGTTGTCCTGTGAAAAAACAAAATGCTCTGCATGGTCTTTTGTGTCTTTAGCTCTTATTCCAACCTTAGAAGCCACACCTGCATCGACTGCATTATATGCCTTCTATACCCATGCATACCTTTAGGGATGTCTATAATAGGCGTCCTGTTACTCTTCGGAAGTGATCTAGAATGCTGAGTTAGGACTTAGAATGCATTCTAACACACTTTGCAGCTTCAGTGCAGTTAAGTGATTACTTCACTTCTGTGCCATACCTTAACCATTTTTGCTTGTTACCTCAAATCACCACTATGCCTCTTATGTGAAATCATTTTTAAATTGTTTCATTAATAGCGTGGATTTGTCCCACAAGATAAAGTCACATTCACACTGCAGATTTACTTTCTCATTAGGAGTTGAAAATTTATAACAGTTTTGTTCTAGACATGATTTCATAAGACTGTGTTACAAACTGATGCAAAAATACTAAAAAAAATGATGATTTAAGAGACCATTGCATTTTGTGTCAGTAGCTTCACAGCATTAGCACATTTCAGTATCTTAACCCAAAACTTGCAATGTACATTTTCTTCAGAGTATTAAATGTCTGTAACATTATTGACCTCTGTCCTGAGCCAATAAACACACAATGAGGAATGCCAGTACAGCCTATTTATTAGGATTACAATAATCCAAATAAGTAATGTGTCTTTATGTACAAACTATAGGTTCATAGGTTGGTACTAGGCTATCAGCCCTAGGGCCTATACAAGCCTAGCCATAACAATTCCCTGGCTATTTCTTCCCATACTATTTACTTCCCTGGACCTGTCTAGCAGGGCGACTGACGTGATCCCCGGGGTGAATTTCCTTTCTCCCATCCAATTGTCAAGGATACTTTTGAAGAGGCCAAGGAGGCGCTCTGCTTGACATGTATGAGCAGTCTTTGTTAATGAGTTCCATGATGATGTGCTCCACAGCCTTGCAGACCAGGCTAGTCAGGCTTATGGGGTGATAGTTACCAAGGGTCAGTTGTGGCCCCTCCTTTGTGAAGAGGAATAACCATTGCTGTGTGCCATTCTATGAGCACGTAGCCTGTGGAGAGGCTGAGGTTGAACAGCGTGTTTAGGTCGGGGGTTAGTTCATTCTGTAGTTCGTGCAAGACGCAGCCTGGGACACCATCTAGTCCCATTGATGCTGTGTTTTTGGCTTTTGAAAGGGCTGTTTTCACCTGTGCATCTGTGATTTTTGGAACACGACACTTTTCTGGTATTGTTGTGGGCCCTTTTGGAGATGAGAGGGGGGTGAAGTTTGCACTGAATCTATCTGCCAGGATGTTGGCAATATCAGTAGGTTCAGTATATTTTGTGCTATTTTGCACTAGTTCAGTGCATATCTGTGAGTTGCCACATAGATTCTTAACATAGCTAAAGAAGGCTTTGTGGTTATCTTTTGAATCCTTGGCTATTTTTCTTTCGAAGTTAGCCTTGGATGATTTCATGAGGGGCCTCAGTTTCTTACTGATACTGATCAAGGATGTCTTTCCTTCTTGGGATTTGCTTTTTTTCTGAACTAGTTTCCTCCTTCTATTGTATAGCCTGTTTATGGCAGGGGTCCACCAACTGGTTTCCTTCTCTTAGAGGAGTGAGTCTTGGTTTTACTAGGGATGACATGATCTATGCATCCTTGTAGGTGCTCATAGAGTGCATTTTCTGAAAGTTTCTGCATCTTGTGCAGCGTTATCCTTTAGCGTGGGGGCTGTGAAACTTACCACCTCTGTCTTAAGTAAGGTGAAGTTTGCTTTAGAAAAGTATTTTACTGTGGTTTCCTTAGTTCGGGGTGATGGTGGGGTGTGGACATCCAGAGTGATTAGTTTATGGTCTGATCTAACCAGTGACGGGTTGACCTCTGTTGGTGATGACTAGGTCCAATATGTTTTCACTTCTGGTAGGGGAGTTTACCAGCTGATCCGGGGCATTTGAGTTGATGAATTCCAAGAAGCGCTGGGCCTGGGAGTTTGTACTTGCAGTAGTTTTCCCAGTGAATGGTAGGGTAATTGAAATCACCCAATATCAGGGTGTTCAGTAGGACCTTCATGTTTTCCAGTGTCTCCAGAAAGGTGGAGTGGTGGTCTTGGGTCATAGAGGGTGATCTGTAGCAGGCCACAATTTGCATTGCAGATTTGCCCGATGTTAGTTGCACATGGATGATCTCAGAGGTATCATGCTGCGCCACTAACCTGGAGGTGTAGATATCCTTGATGAATATGGATACACCCCCTCCTTTTGTGTTTCATTCCGTGTTCTGTGACTGAAATGTGTGGTATGAGTTGTAGCCTGGTAGTGCTGGGGTGCTCTCTGGAGCCTTGAACCAGGTTTCAGTTACTGCACAGATGTCGACGTTCTCCATACTGAGGAGTGCTTCGAGCACATGCATTTTGAGATTTAAACTCCTGGCATTGAGTAGCATAGCCCTCAGTTTTTTGTTAATTGTGCTCTTTACGGAGGTGGGTTTGACTTTTGAGCCTTGTCTAAAAAAGGCACTATGGGGGCAGCAAGAGCCTTGGCAAATATTCGAAAGCCTAGGGGTGACAGGTGCAAGCCGTCTCTTGCAAAGCAACGCGGCTTGTTGAGCATGTCATCCTAGGCTGACAGACACTAGATCCCCTTTGAATGACACCAAAAGCTTAGCAAATTGTTGAAACTGATAATTTTTTCTTTATACTGAGGTATCATTCTTGGTGAGGGCAGGATGCTACTTAGGGTCAGGGTCATACCAGCCTGGGCTACATGATCAGAGAGCTCTTCCATGTATCTTTTCATGTATTCCAGGGAGGTACATCTCAGGTCATTCACACCAACATGAACAATGACAGAGTCAAATTTGTACTTGTTCTGGAGTGACCTGAGTGCTTGTGTTATGTGGCAGATTCTGGCTCCCAACAGGCAGCTAACAGTAACCTTCTGTTTGTCCAGGCTAGTGAGTGAGACATTAGTGTGCCTGACTATAGAGTCACCTATTACTAGTGTGTTAGGTATGTTATTTCGCCTTAAAGGCTGTGATTGTGCAGCACACTGATTTTGTGTTTTATGTGTTGGCTGGTTTGTGACGGGAGGTGCAGGTTGTTTGGGTGTCTGCTTTGGAGGTCTCTGATGGTTTTGCAGGTTTTTATTTAGAGCCTCTGAGTATGATTTTGTGTATTTATGTGTATTTTTTGCCAGTGCTCTTTTAGTAGGTCTGTGTGCGGCTGGAGGTGTGGTGCAAGTGTTAACCTTCTCCTCTTGACTGTCTGTTCCAGTCTTGGGTGGAGACAGCTTAGCTTCCAGTTTGGCTGTATAATTGCATCTCTCGCATATGTTAGTGTTTTGTGGTAGGAGGAGAGGGTTGTCTGTGTACATGAGGCAGTTGTAACATTGCCTCAGGATACCCAGATTCACCAGCTGGACTGGAGAGTATACCTGAAATTGCCCTTTGTTCATGCCCGAATAGTAGGGTGAGCTGCATAGTCGCTTGGTTGGTGAGGGGTGAATAAAGAGCCTTGCCCTGCTGGGCAATCAGTGTCAGGGTATATTAGTTCTTGCTATTAGGACTGAGCAAGTGTTGAGCTGTAGGATGCTTTTTGAGTGCTTAGCTTGAAAGTTAGACTAGTTTCAATGGAAAAACTGAAGAGGAGACTAAGTGGAGCCGGGAATAATTTAACCATAGCTAACCGGCGCTGCCCAGTGCGCAAAACAGTGCAAACGCGGTTTTTATAGTAGGGAAATGAAAGAGATAGAAATTACCCCAAAATGGCCAATAAACTACTAACTTCTGGGCTGGAACCACTCCTCCAGGGACAGATAGGTTGCTCAAAGCTCCCCTCTCTCACAGGTGAACAGAGAAACTTCCTTCTATCCAAGTAAGGTATGGCAACTTAGAAACTAGTATCACAGCCCTGAATTCAGCACTAGCCTGAAAACCGGACTATACTAGCTTAGAAAGGCAGGAAACAATGATTTTTTTGTTTGTTTTTGTTTGATTTTTTGAAAAGATAAGGCAAAAACAGTAAAAATACACTTAAAGCAGCTTTAAACGACTACAAACGATCAGAAAAGGCTATTGCACTTTAGTGTGTAGCCTACAACAGTTATACAAATTATTTAAACAAAACTTTTTAAAAGTGCAGGCAGTCAAATAAGTACAATATGTGAACAAAACAAGCTTTTAAATCACAATAAATGCTGAAAAATCTGCTTTTAGGTGGAAAACAGTTAAGTACAGCAAGAAAGTACAGAAAACTGATACTTAATCACTCCAAAGTCTGTCTCTTCTAAGCTAGAAGGCTTGTATCAGTTTAAGGCTTTCTAGTGCTACCCAGTAGGTTAGTAACAGGAAAGATGGGAAACAAGCGCCAATGTGGTCTTTTAAACCAGAAAGTTGAAAGAGATGTTCAAACTGTCCAAATGGTCAATAAACTACAATTTTTGGGCCAAGAACCACTCCTCTCATGGTAGACAGACTACCTAGTTCTTACCACTTCCACTGATAAGCTAGAAGACTTTCCTTCAACACAAAAAGGCTTGCGGGGCTCAGAAGCTTACCAACAGTCCTGGATATAGCAACTCTGCATCTGGGCTAGGCTAGTTACAGAAAAGGTGGGAAACAAGTGCAAGTGTGGCTTTTAAACCAGAATGTTGAAAGAGATGGGAAAAAACTGCCCAAATGGCCAATAGCTACAATTTCTGGGCCAGGAACCATTCCTCTTGTGGTAGATAGGCTACCTAATGCTTACCACTCCCACTGATAAGCTAGAAGGCTTCCCTCCAACACAGAAAGGCTTGGGGGGCTCAGAAGCTTACAAAGAGTCCTGGATACAGCAAATCTGTACCTGGACTAGACTAGTTACAGGAAAGGTGGGGAACAAGTACAAACTTATGCTTTCAAGCCAGCAAGTTGAAAGAGATGAAAAACTGCACAAACGGCCAAATAAACTACAATTTCTGGGCCAAAACTCACTCTTCATAGGTTAATAGGTTGGTACTAGGCTATCGGCCCTAGAGCCTGTACAAGCCTAGCCATAACAATTCCCTGGATATTTCTTCCCACGATATTTACTACCCTGTCTAGCAGGGTGACTGACATGATCCCCGGGGTGAATTTCCTATCTCCCATCCAATCATCAAGGTTCCTTTTGAAGAGGGCTAAGGAGGCGCTCTGCTTGACATGTATGAGCAGTCTATTCCAGAGTATGGGGAGTCTCTGGGTCAGGAACCTTATCCCTCCAGCATGTTTTGTTCATTGTGATGACAAGGTTTAGATCCCTGGAGCGTGTGGCTCTGAGGGATTGGGATTTCGTTAAGTGGAGCATGTCCAACAGCTCAGGGTTTGACATGGCCTTGTATGTTAAGAAGAGATCACCTCTGAGTAGACGATATGCCACAGAGTATAGCTGGAGTTTTTTTAGACGGTCAGCATATGGCATCTGCTTTAGGCCTGTGATTCTTTTAGTGAGGTATTTCTGTGGCCTTTCCAGTTGTTGCAGATGTCATGTGAGGGACATACCAAATGGGGCATTGTATTCTATAATGGGTCTAATGAGGGATGAGTACAGTGGGACAATGACCTCCTTTTTTCTGGATGAGAAGCCCTTAGTGATAAGGTGTGGCACATAAAAGGATTTCCTGACTTTTGTGGCTATGTGGTTATCAAAAGTGAGACCACTGTCCACCTGTGTCCCTAAGTCTCTCATCACACTTTCGATGTTTAGTGTACTGCCACCTATGTGGCAATTGATGGGTACATGTTTTTTTCCAAAGGGGATAACTATACATTTCTTGGCATTACGCTTGAGCCCATGGCTCTGGCACCAGGCATCTGTTTCTGTAAGGCCCTTTTGTAGAATATCCACATAATTTGGGGATTCAGTAATGGCTCCCAGTTTGCAGTCATCTGCGAACTTTGTTAGCCAGAGTCCCTTAGTGTTGGCCTGTACGTCAGGGAAGTAGATGCCAAACAAGAGTCGTCCCGGGACTGAACCCTGAGGTACTCCACTTGTCACTTGTCTGGAGCTGGATTTGGAGACTTTTACAGTCTGGGTTCTGTCAGTAAGCCAGTTGGCAACCCATCGAGTGATGTAGGGATTTATGCCCATCTTAGTAAGTTTATCTATGATTCCATAGTGGGGGATGGTGTCGAAGGCCTTGGTGAGGTCCAGATAGGCTGTGTGGACTGCCTTACCCTCGTCCACAGCTCTGAAGACTGATTTGAAGAAGTCAGTCAGGTTCAGGAGACAAGATCGGCCCTTCACAAACCCAAACTGGGTGGGGTCCAGTGTTTGAAGGTTGCCAATGTCTTTGTTTATAAGTTCCATGATAATGCGTTCCATGCCCTTGCAGATCAGGCTCGTCAGACTGATGGGACAGTCATTCCCAGGATCCAAGGTGGATCCCCCCTTGTGGAGTGGGATAACTGTAGCTGTGCACCACTCAGTGGGCACAAAGCCTGAGGTGAGGCTATGATTAAACATGACACTTAGGTGAGGTGCCAGTTCATTTTGTAGTTCATGTAGTACACAGCCTAGGATGTAATCTGGTCCCATGGATGCTGTATTCTTAGCTTTGGAGGGTGAGGTTTCTACCTCTGTGGCCATGATTGCTGAATTTGGCAATCTTTTGGTATTGAGATGGGCCCTTTAGGGGGTGAGAGGGGGGGTGAAATTGGCACTAAATCGATCTGCCAGGATATTGGCAATATCCTTGGGATCAGTATATTTAATGCCATTCTGTTGAAGCTCAGAGCAGATCTGAGCATTGCCATTTAGATTCTTGACATAACTATAGAATGCCTTGTGGTTGTCTTTGGAATCTTTGGCAATTTTATTTTTGTAACTAGCTTTTGAGGATTTTATGAGGGATCTCAGCTTCTTACTGAGGCTGGTGAGGGAGTTTTTTGCATCCTGGGATTTAACTCTTTTCTGCAACAGTTTATTCTTTCTGTTGTATAGTTTGTTTATAGCAGGGGACCACCAGATTGGCTTCCTTTTTTTGGAGGACAGCATCTTGGTTCTATTTGGGATGGCACGATTCATGCAAGAGTGGATGTGCTCGTACAGTGCTTTAGTGTAGGATTCTGCAGTCGAACTTTCAGATCCCGTCTGCATGGGTGTCATGAAGTTTGTCACTTCTGACTTCAGTAGCATGAAGTTGGCTTTAGAGAAGTTTTTTAAGGAGGTTTCCTTACTGGTGGGTGGGGGTGGGATGTGGATGTCAAGGGTGATTTGCTTATGGTCAGACCTGACCAATGAGGGGGTGACCACTGGTGTGGAGCATCTATCTCCCATGTTGGTAATGACCAGGTCTAGGATATTGGAGCCCCTGGTGGTACAATGGATTAGTTGATCCAGGGCATTGGAATTTATGAATTTCAAGAACTGTTGGGAAAAGGAGTTGGTACCCGAGTAGTCTTCCCGTGGAGGATAGGCTACCTAGTGCTTACCACTCCCACTGATAAGCTAGAAGGCTTCCCTCCAACACAGAAAGGCTTGGGGGGGCTCAGAAGCTTATTAACAAACCTGGATAGAGCAACTCTGTAGCCGGACTAGGCTAGTTATAGGAAAGGCGGGAAACAGGTGCAAGTGCGGCTTTCAAACCAGAAAGTTGAAAGAGATGGAAAAAAAATGCTCAAACAGCCAATAGCTACAATTTCTGGGCTAGGGACCACTTCTCTTGTGATAGATAGGCTACCTGATGCTTACCACTCCCACTGATAAGCTAGAAGGCTTCCCCCCAACACAGAAAGGCTTGGGGGGGCTCAGAAGCTTACAAAGAGTCCTGGATACAGCAAATCTGTACCTGTACTAGACTAGTAACAGGAAAGGCAGGAAACAAGCGCAAACACAGGCTTTTAAATCAGAAGGTTGAAAGAGATGGAAAAGCTTCCCAAACGGCCAATAAACTATAATTTCTGGGCCAGAAACCACTCCTCCTGTGGTAGAATGGTTACCTAGTGCTTACCATTCCCACTGATAAGCTAGAAAGCTTCTCTCCAACACAGAAGGGCTTGGGGGCTCAGAAGCTTACCAACAGTCCTGGATACAGCAAATCTGTACCTGGAGTACACTAGTTATAGGAAAGGCGGGGACCAAACGCAAAATGGGCTTTTAACCAGAAAGTAGAAAGAGATGAAAAACTGCCCAAACAGACAATGAACTACAATTTCAGGGCCAAAGTCCACTCTTTCCATGGTAGATAGGCTACCTAGTGCTTACTACTCCCACTGATAAGCTAGAAGGCTTCCCTCCAACACAGAAGGGCTTGGGGGGCTCAGAAGCTTACCAACAGTCCTGGATACAGCAAGTCTGTATCTGGACTTGACTAGTTACAGGAAAGGCAGGAAACAAGCTTAGAATTTTTTTTTTTACAGAAAAGTAGCTAAAACAGCAGTAAATACAATTCAAATTGCAGTGCAGGCCAGCACACCCGAGTGTGTAGCAACACTACGACTAATACAGTTCAAATAAATGCAATTAAATTAACAAATGACTAAAAAACAAGTGCAGAAAGCAGTAAATTAGAAGGCTACTAACACGCAGTAATAAGTGCAGAGTAAGAGCGACTGAACAGATAGCAGGCATAAGAGCAACTAAGACAGTTACAGTAAGAGCAGCTGAATAAAAAAAATATATATATATATATATATATATATATTTTTTGGGAGGGAACAGAGCAGGATTACGAGGCTACAGGGGTTGTCCTTCTCAAATGCTCTCTTTGTACACAGTAGGAGTGCCTGAAATCAGAATATGATCTCACTGCACTCAGTTGAGTGAGCAAATGAGATGGTCCCAGAAGGAGTATCCAAATACAAATCTACAAGAGGGATGGGCAATTTCAAAACCACCAACATTAACACCAAAACAAGAACAGGGAGGGTGGGTGGGGAAATAACTGTAGAGAGACAGCCAAACACAAATAAATAAATTAAATACAGTACTATATAAAAAAGAGCAGATAAAAGTGTACTTAAATTCAATTATACGTCCAGTTGATTTCAGGTAGATGTTAGCCGGCCAAAGCTCAGATATTAATAAACTCAGTAGAATCCTTACAAGAATTAGACTTATTAGTTAACAAATTTTACTGTATTTCAGGATTAAAAATTAGCAGTTCTAAATGTAATCACATGCTATTAAATAAAAGAAAACTCAATGATACCAATAAATCAACTATAAATGAAATAACTGGGAAACAAGTATCCTCTTTAAAATATTTAGGGATTGTATTATGTGAGAAGATTGACGTAACCTTAAATATGAATTATAATAATATTGTGAACATTTTAAAAACTCTTACAGAGAAATGGAATACATTACACTTAAAACTTGAAGATAGGCTACAAAAATGATTTTATTACCAAAAATAAAGTACATTGCATTATCTATTCCTATGTTACCCAGTAAAAGTCTTCTGAGAGAAATAAATAAAATACTCTTAAAATTTTTATGGTATCCAAAAAAAAAAAATAGAATAGGTTTATCAAATCATATTAGACACTGGGAGCTTGCAGGAATACATTTTCCAGATTTTGAATCATATATTAAAGCCTCTAACCTTAAAACAATCTTAAATTGGATAGATCCAAAGTTTTTTCCAGCTTGGAAGTCTCTACACACTACTATTATTCTAAATGAAAATAAATTAATAAAAACTTAGTGAACAAAACAACAAACTTTGGTATGCACTTTGTGTTAGCTTACAATATAACATCATTAAACTCACAAATCTAAATTATATAAACAATATCTACAGCACTTTTAGAAGTTTTGTCAGCAATAATATTGATATTAAACTATGGATCCAGTTATTATTCCCATTTAAAATTACAAAAAAACGTTTTTAACAATATCAATACAGATACCCTTAATGCTTGGGAAATGAAAAATGTTACATGTTGGTATCATTGTACAATGAATTTAGTTACCCTGGATACACAACATATAATTAAAACACTTAATTTATCAAAATCAGATTGGTTAGCTCTTCACAGCTTAATTCCATTTACTCAAGCTTTATGCAGAACAATAGAGATTTCTTCTTTTAAATCATTACCTAAATTTATATTTCTTATACACGAAATACTATATGGAGAATTTAACTGGAAGAATCTAATCTCAAAACTTTATAAAATCATTATTATTTATAAAACTACTCCTAACCAGAAATGTTGGATTTTTTTTACTAAAGATCATATACTGTCTCTAACTCCTGAGAATAAAATTAATCTTCTACATTCCATTAAATTAACCTCCAATTTACAAGTTTGGAAATTTTTTTACTGGAAATTCTTGCATAGAGCTTTCTATACTCCTAATAAAATTGCTAAATTTAACATCACTAAAGAGGTAACATGTTGGAGATGTTCTCTAAAATGTAAGGCTGATTGGTCTCATATTTTTTATGAATGCTCTCTCATTAAGAAATTTTGGAATGAAATTGGAAATTTCCTTCAAGCTAGCTTTACTGATTCCTTCATATTATCAAAATCTTTAATATTTTTGAATGTTAATGAATCTATTACAATGAACAACAAAAATAAATATCTCCTCTGGACAATGTTGGCAGTAGCCAAAAAATGTATTACAAGAAGATGGAAATTGCCCTCCATTCCAACCTTTGAAGACTTCAAATTTCTACTGGACGAAGTAGCTCTAATGGAAATAAAAGTCAAAGAACTTAGAAGTTTTCCAAGAAAATGGACTAATAATCCTTGGAAGAAAGTCCTCTCTCTTATTAAGACAATGAATTCAGATGTATTATCACCTATTTAATCAAATTGGAAACAAGAAACACTGGAATTGTATAACCTTACTTATATGTTTATATTATATTGTTAATCCCTTATCCTTTGATCTTGAGGCTTCTGTAAAAATTGTACATAGTTTATCAATAGTTGTCATTTAAATTGTAAAAAATTATTTTATTTTTTTATTTTATTTTTTATATTCTTGTAGGGAAATTTAATAAAAAAGTTTTGAGTAAAAAAAAAAAATTCCCAGATCTGTATTTGAAAAGCTGATGTTCCACCCCTACACCCCACTGATACAACCCAGGGGGGGGCCAAGGAAAATAAGGGGGGATCCATGCGGGGGTAGTCAGACCACACCATGACCACTTACCTGCATGCAGCCGCATGCTGTTCTCCTCATTTTATCACCTGCAATGGAGAAAATACTATTGGAACTAGCATACAGAAACTAACCAATTGACATAAACATACTTAGATTGAGATTTTTTTTTTTTACAATTATAAAACGTGATACTACCTTTTGACAGAATAAGTCACCTTTAATACATTTATGATATAATATACTTGCACTGCAGATCTATAGTAAAAAGTCTCATAACTGAATGGAATGTTGGAGAATAAACAGATCAAAACTACGATGATTCAAGTGTACTCTGTCAGGAGCATAAAAATCACTATCAGGCTTGGCTAAATCTGAGTGCTCTATCACAAGCTAGCCTATCAATAGTGCAGCTTTAGTGATGCAATGGATAATGAATCTTCTTGCCAGTTCGATCCCAGCTGGTCTTTATGCCCCAAGCCAGTTAAACCTTGGTAAAATTGCTGACCAAATTATTAATATCTCTGGATGCATATGTCTTTGAGTAGACAAGTCAGTTAACCTTCTGGCTAATAATGTCTTTTTTGGTATAAACTCAAGGTCATTATATCCTAAATGAATGATTATGAATGGCTACATCCTGAGGAACTGGGCTGTCTGATAGTAAGTGACACCAGGTCCGCCACAGATGACACCAGGATAAACTGGGAAAATCCTGCCATTGGATCAAAATTAAGATTTTTCCCTTTCTCGTGGACTTCTGTCTTTCCAGCTACTAAAAAAAAAAAAAAATAGAAGAGTAACATAAAAACAGAAGATGACTGACACCTAGGGGAAATAAAAAGAGAGAGGGGATGGTTAATTATCTAAATGTTAGAAATGCATAAGAAATCCATCACCTTGTGTCCTGCCTGACTGCAACAATCCGAGCCAAGCCACTGAAGGGACAGCTTGATTGCAAAACAGAGCATAAGTAGCCAGTTTTGAAGCCATATCTCTTGCTACAGGCTCTGCACGTGGCAATTTGTTTGTGGGAAAATTTCTTTCATCTTTTAAACAATGCCAACAATGTGGCACAGTGGTTAAAATACATGCCAGAAAGCTCTGGGGCCTAGGGTTTAAGGCAGACCTCTGTGTTTTTTTTTTTTTGTTTTTGCTTTTGTATGTATGGAGATTACATGTTCTTCCTGTACATACATGTTTTTCAGGGAAAAGTGGTTAGCTATACCCTTACTCTTCTTATCTGTTTCGTGATAGAAAAGAGTTTATGAAGGATCATCGAACATTTCTGTTTAACTAACAATAAGTAAATACATTTTGATCATGCAAAGTTTATTCTGCATTCCAAAGCAGGAGTTAATATTTTCAAGAATTGTATTGTTGTGGTAGATTAATACAACTTTCTTTTTTTTTTTTTTTTTTTTTTGAAAGTGCTGAGGATTGTAAATTGATTTATAACTGTAATGTGAGTGTAACTTTATTTAGTTCTCAGAGTTTAGCTTCAAACATTCAATGCAGTCTATCCTTCACAATACTTCACTGTTGATCTGCTACTTATTTTGCAGACTACAGCCAAAGCACCGAGGCGTATGATGTTCTCATATTACATATACCTTACAGTATAATATTTAGCATTTAAAATGCTTGTGTGGTGTATCGTTGAGTTATTGACATAATAATGCCAATAAATTGTTATTACAGCAGGACTTATTCATTATTTTTTTTTTTTACTTGGATAAATATGCCAGGTGCAAGTGAACATTTTTAGATGAAATACAGGAAGATTCTGACACACAAGTATGTAGATGTAAATACATGCATGCATGCATAAATACACGCACACACACACACACACACACACACACACACACACACACACACACACACAATCACATGGCATGCATGCATGCACATAAATGTGTTCATGTGTACACAAACTCACACACACACACACACATACACATGCACAGAATCACATGGCATGCATGCATGCATGCATGCACATAATGTACACAAACACACACACACACACACACAAAGTAGTATTTAATATAATCTAGTTGGCATTTTACATACACTGGCATAAACTATATGGTTATCTGTGTGTAAATACTCTAACAGCTTGCCTTTTATGGATAAAAACTTTTTTTCTATAACCAAGGACAATATTTTGATCCCTGTGCTAGAGAAAAAACTTTATCATTTGAGTTTAATATAATTTTTTTGAAACACATACTGGTAACCAAATAAAAAAAAAAACTTATTTAAATTAAAATGTACAGGGAACTTTGAACACTTCTTAAAGCATTTCTTAAATTCAGCCTTCACCACATTACAGTAAACGAATTCTGCTTTGATCCCAAATGTTTGAACAAATGCCTTTGATTGTTGAAGTGAATATCTTCAATTATTTTGTCCAACAGGAGAATAATGTTTCAGTTGCAGATTTCTCACAAATAACCACAAATCTAATCTCAGTTCTGGTAGAGTCAGTCTGAAGGTGGGGGACAAACTTCAATGTATAAAATATTTCATGTAAGCAGAGTATTAATCACTTATGCAACTTTTTTGTTATTATTGGTTAATTGGGTATTATTTAAGTGTGTGTGTTTTTCACTGCTCTTAAATACCATGAAAGTGTTGAGCTAAGGCTCTAGTATATAAGATTTTGAACTTTGAAGAATAATGCGTTTCAGTTTGAGTTTTGTTTATAGTAGTAATCAGAATTAGGCTGGTTATATGGAAGAGATTGTTTAATAATTGTATATCCATACAACTCCCCCATAAACATACATACATACACACACACACACACACACACACACACACATATATATATATATATATATATATATATATGTAATAGACATCTGCATAACACAGGTGTGGGTTCACTTACCTTTCCTTTTCCTAGAAACTGTTACAGTGACAATGTGAATTTATTCTATTTGAATGCTGTTCAGAACAAAGCTATAATCAAGGAATTACAGACTGGTGAATGTTAATGATGCAGTTAGATCTGTGCAGAAAACAGTGTGAAGGAAAATCTGACTTTCATATTGCAATGCTAAATATTTCAGTATACTTGTGGAATCTGGGCAGTCTAAGCTATTGGGCAAGAACCAAGGGAAATATTACTTTAACTCAAAGTGCCAGAATCTACTAAATTAAATACATGTGTTTATGGTGTGTGACGATGGCATAAAAAAGCCATATTTTCCAGATTTTTATTATTGCTCCATGATATCTTTGGGATTCTTTTACATTTATATTTATTTCCTTGTTTTCTTCACTGACATGACAACAGCATATTTGTACTGTAGGTGATATTAGGTACAGCATCAAAGTAATCATATGACAAACCTTTAATATTAAAAAACATAGATTTTTTGGGTCTATATTAAAATCGTGAAACCTCACTTACTCGAATACGGAAATGTCAACACATATATAGCAAACCGCGAAAACAATGAATGTCCTGAAGTGCGAAATTCGAAATGTCGAATCATCATAGTTGGCCCTTATCCGGTATAGCTCCCTAATGTAAGTGTGCAATAGTTACGGACCTTAGGTTTAGGGTGCGGGTTAAGGTAAGTGCATACATAGTAATACATGCAACCTTTACTTTAGGGTTAGAAGTAGGGTTATGTTAAGTGTATGTATAGTAATATAGTTGTGTAGCTGAATGTATACGTAATTTATACTTTTCCTGTAGTTGGGTGTTGTTTGTTTATAGTTAGATACATTTGTGAGTAGTGAATGTTTGATTAGGATATGGGATATATATGTGAAGTGTAGATATGGGGAAGTGTGGATTATTTATTTTGTTTGGATAGGTAGTGCATAGCAGGCGGTGGGGTTGGCCAACTATGACGATTTGACATTTCGAATTTCGTGCTTCAGGACGTTCAGTGTTTTCACAATTCGCTATATATGTGTCGATATTTCCATATTCACGTAAGTCAGGTTTCGCGATTTTAATATAGAACCAATTTTTTATGGCAAATACATTCCGAAATCTTTAAAAGGTACTTGATTTTAACGTAAATATCTTTGGCACTAAAGATAATAATTGAACAGTATATGAATTCAGTGACATTTACAAACTGAGATACTGAAAGACATTGAATCCTGAATTAATGTGCTCGCAACTGTCCGATTCCTGTTTTGCAACAAAGACGGGGTCTATATTAGACCATCAGAAATTCAGTTCAGCCAACGACATTTTCAGTGCACTTACATTGAATGTGCCATTTGTCGAACTGTTCATACTGAGATTGCGGTACAGCGAAGATCAGAAAATTTGCCCTTTCCTCACTGTAGTGCGATCCCGGAGTTGGTATATATAATTAGTAGGGGGGGGCATCCCCCCACAATAAAGTAATTAGATGAATGGCATTTTCCATAAAATGCAGTTCATTGAAGTGGGTTTTCGCTGATTTAATATAGACCCCAAAGATGTATTTTAAGTGCTTTAAGTAAAGAGCCTATACTGTTTCTAGCCCACAGTGCTGTATCACTGGAAGAAATGTAATTTTGTCTTTGGTTACAAAGTGGACAGAACCAGGATTACTGATGCTGTGAAATCTGGTTTCATAGAGGAAGTAATTAATACTCATTGTTTTCACCATAATGAGTTATTTCATGTAAGCTGTCCAAAAGCCTGCTCCTTTTAGATAAAACTGAGTCTAATGTCAGATTAAGAATGAGAAATAACATTTCAGGTGTTTCTCTCCCATATATGTTCCTGCTTACCTTGATTTGCTATGATAATTACAACTGCCAGATGCCTGGCAATCAGTAGTGGTTCCCCAAACATTCACATTGTAAATTATTCTCATTAATAGTCAAGTTGGTTCAATCCCCCTTGCATTTTCTTGCTTCATCTCAAATTGTGCCTCTCTCCTAAAGAATAAAATATTCTTACCATGGTGAGACAATCACCAAACTTGGCAAGCTTTACTTTATCCACAGAATTGAAACCTATCAGTAATTATGACATTGTTTCTGTTATAGCCAGAGCCAGCTGCAAAATATATTTAATGAATGAGTATGTATATCTGATACTGAATGCCATAATTCATTGTCAGTGCAGTAATGTTCCCCCCCTCTACTAGTGTATTTACACAGATCTTCAAATATGCTTAACAAATGTACAAAACTCTTCTTTGGTCGCAGATAAACTTACAGCATTGGTCTTTACATAAACTGGATAACTAATTTAATTTCACACTGAATAGCCAGGTAAAATGGAGTTTTACTAAGACACAACAGGCTTGCATTGTCACATTGTCAGCCTAGCTATCTGGAATTTTGTAAATAATTATATGTCAGTTGTGAATATTAATATGATTTATATAGAAATGTAACAATACGAGATACTGCCAGCCTAGCTATCTGGAATTTTGTAAATAGTTATATGTCATTTATAAATAACACCAAGATGCAATTGCTTGTTTTACCACTATATTAGAACTGTATGTTATGTGTATATCAAACTGTTGGAACAGAAGAGATATTTTTAAAGTACTGAGCAGAAATGTATATGCACTACTGTAACAGTATATATATATATCTATATATATATATATACAAAAACAGGAGATTATCCTGCAAAACTTAAGAATAGTTGAGGTTAAGTTACTTTATAGCTGGGCCATAAACAAAAGATGTTATCTCTCGATTTCAGTGCAGTAGCAGACATAATGTCTAGAACTAGAAGTTTTTTTGTATTGTCTTTACATTTGGAGGAATGTAAATTATTTTACGACTTCCACCATTTGCCTTAGATCTAAGAAGGTCCTTGTTTATGTGTTTTCACAGGGAGATGTTAAATGCTAGTAGTTTCTAACAATGGGAGCTGAAATCAGGTGACACAAAGTGATGTCATGCTGCAAGTATCCCAGCAATAATAGTTGATATTAATTTAAGAACTGTCTAAGAGAGAAAGAGAGAGAGAGAGAGAGAGAGAGTGCATTTTGTAACAAGAACATCCACTCACCACTTCTGCCTGTTTGTTATGTAAGTTTGTTTTTAGGGCATAGTAACTTTTTTAAATTCAGATAGGAATATAGTAAAGTATAGCTTAGATGTTTTCCTTATTTATTTGAGACTGTCCTGTAATGTTGTTTTAAATATTTCATGTCATTTTGAACTCTGATGTAACTGATTACTTACTGAGTATTGTCTTGTTCTTTTATTATTTATTATTAAATATATTTAAACCTTTCAATTGTGACTGATCTGTTTAGATATATTTAAGTTCTTAGAGTACTTGCTTATCTATTTGGTGACACTGTACAGGCCACTCCTAATAACCTGGCACTTGGTCAAGTTACCATTTGGATTAATAGCAACATTACACAGTAAGATTGGACACCCTTTGCTAAAGGCCTTAAAGTAGCTGATAAGGGGTGACTGGTGGCAGGCAAAACTACCTTATAGTCTGTGCAGAAGGGGGCATAGCTAGTAAATCTGTGCCAGCCTTTCCTAGGTGTGTGTGTGTGTGTGTGTGTGTGTGTGTGTGTGTGTGTGTGTGTGTGTGTGTGTGTGTGTGTGTATGCATAAATCAAGCCTTTAAGTGTGTGTGTGTGTGTGTGTGTGTGTGTGTGTGTGTGTGTGTGTGTGTGTGTGTGTGTGTGTGTGTGTGTTTCAGCTACTTTGCAAGGACATGAAGCACTGGTTGGACAGAGAGGGTGCTGGAGGTCTTGGCTTGGTCACTCAGCTGAAGTCTCAACTCTATAGCTGTGCCAGTGGGGAGTCTTATTGGGGATCTGGAGAAAGAGGGAGAAACCACCCCAGACTGACTGTGGTCTCTGTGTGCTCTTAAGATAAATTGCACTTTACTGTGTGTGCACTTGTCATCCTTTCCCTACTGTTGCCAGTGGTGAGGATTGAGGCACCTTGATTACTGGGCCTGTGCAGGGGCATCACATGCATTACCAAACATCTTTGGTAATATCTGCATTCTTCACAGAGTTATAACTGTTACAGATATCTACTTCACATATAAAGAAGCATGAAGTGGGTCTTAAAGAGGCAAGCACAACTATTTATTACAACTGAAAAATACAGGAAGATCTTTAAAAAACAGGTAAGGCAGTAAAGATGTGTGCACAATTCAAAAAGCACTGTAATAGCAAAAGGGAATTTTACTGGTAAACGGTATGCCTTCTTGGCAGAACAATCCACAAATATGGCATTTGTATACAGCCTAATAAAACAAATTGTAAAGCTATGATTTATGGGGCATGCATATATGAGGGCGTACTGGTTAAATATGAAGGCTTCCTTTAATATGATAGTTGATGGCTCTAATTCTGAAAGTGACTGAGGTGGTGTATACTTTTTTATCAGACTTATCTAATACCAAAATCTCTTATCTGCAGTAGAAGTTCTTAAAATAGGTATGATCCCAAAAGCTATTTCTGACTTTTAAATCTATGGCTGTTTGATCTGCCACTGGGTATTTGCAAAGGTAGCTATAATCTTCTAAGACTCTATAAAATGTTGAATGGCATTTCAGAGTTAGTGGGAAGGCACTGGGGTTCAAAGGTCATTTTGTAACAAATTGCTTGATACAGCCTAGAAAATGGTCAAGTTTCATGAGCTGCATACAGATACTTTTTGGAGAAGACAGCCTTCTGGAAAACCATTTAAAATGCTCTTTCATCAATTTTATACTGTTTTTCAGAGGAAGCCCAAAGTGAGAGAGCCCTCAATGTTTTTACATGTATCATAACCCACTTTCCTCCTCTTTGTCTTCAAAATCAGAAGAAGGTGGTGTAGGTTCCATTTTTTGTTTCTTTGGTGAAATCCAACCATTTATATACGTTTTATTGTCAGCTGCACAGCTTGAAGCAGCTGCTTGCAATAGATCAAAATATTCTTGACCAATTATTTTGCAGTGTGTATATATACACAGGAGACTTGGACATCCACAAGGCTGATGCCTGAGCTGAGACATCCAGCCTTTAAGTATGCTGGACATTGTGTCCTTATGAATATAAGCCCATGAAGAATCATGCACGTACTCAACTGATACCAATTCATCAGAAGAAGACGGACGGGAAGTGGAATAAATAGAGACTGTCACCAGGTATCCTCCACAGCTTCATAAAACAGTGCCAGTACCTGATCTCTACACCACCAGAACCTGCCCTGTAACAATTTGAGCCCAGAGAAGCTGCCCCCTTCACCCTGCCCTAGTTATGGCTCTGCTCAGGAATACCAATGACCTACTGACTAAGAAGATTTAATTGGTTGCATAGATTTCATTTTACAAACTGGGGCTTGTCAGGCTTTCATTTATGTTTACATTATCTTTGTGTCTTTTAATAGCACAGCTAGAACAGGTGGAGAAGAAGAGGGGAAAAGTCTTCTGTGGTCTGTAAAGGCTCTTACTCTACTCTCTAATGCATTTTGTTAAAAAGCATTATGAGAACATTTCTCAATAGCATGTTCCTCCCACAGAACAAACTCTGCAAATGAGTATCTCTAAACCTATCTGATGGCCATAAGAGCACTTGGTGGTAATTTTCTCAGGAGAGTGTCTTTATCTTTATCTGGAGTGTTGGTGGTTCAATGGTAGAATTCTCACCTGCAACCGGCTAATATAACAAGAATGGCATAATGGTTAAGACAGTTACCTCACAAACACACGGTGCAGGGTTTGAGTCTCACCTTTGATGGAAATTGGCTAGTCTTAAAATGGACTGCAAGGGCAGCTAGCCTAGTACTTACCTATGAACCTATTCAAGGAGAAAAGTATGAAAAGGTCACTTTCAATTAGCAGGCTAAAATATGTAAAATTAAAGAAAAGTATACAAAAGATAAATTACAGCCATGAGACTAAGATAAGCAAAATTTTACTTAGATTGCTGAAGAAACAAGCAAAAAAAAAAAAGAGAGATACTTCTGAAGGTAAGTGTTTAATTCAGGTGGCAAAAGAAGAGATGAGGAAAACATTCAGTGCATTCTGTTTTATATCTGGTGTGTCCTCTAATAGTTATGTTGTTAACTGCTAAAAATATAAGCTAAATCCTGATGTCTTCCTACCTTACCGTTGTATGTATCTATGTATGTATGTCTATATGTATGTAAATATACACACACACACACACACACACACACACACACACACACACGCACACACACGTGTGTACTCCTGCAACAATGATTATTGTGCTCCACACATGTGTGTACTCTTGCAGAAATGATTATTATGCTCCACACACGTGTGTACTCCTGCAGCAATGATTATTATGCTCCACACACGTGTGTTACTCCTGCAGCAATAATTATTATGCTCCACACACGTGTGTTACTCCTGCAGCAATGATTATTATGCTCCACACACGTGTGTACTCCTGCAGCAATGATTATTATGCTCCACATCTACCTCGTCTGTTGTAACAGTATAACTAGTACCTTGAGATTGTCACTTCTCATTGCCTTCCCACTTTCTCCATCTCTCCCATGTCCTTGAATTATAACTTTCAACTGCCAGAATTTTGCAGAATGTCCCTGATTTTCCCCTCATATTTTTGCTCTTTCCCTCATGAAATTGTTAATTTTCTGGCAAACCACAGAGAATTTAAATCAGTCAATAATGCCACCCATTAAAGTTTCATACTTCTTATTCTTCAGAAAATGCATGTTGAGGTAATACTTGCTGTTCCATAACTTTTAAGTGAATTAGAGTAATATTTAAATGTCCGTGATTATGGGTCTTTGATCAACAATTATTTTTGGTTTTGTCCAGAATTCCTGAGTAAAGAAGTTGAGAGGCATGTCTTGAATGTGATTGCAGTTTTACACTTCAACTCCTATTTTTATAACTGATTCCATTTATTTACCATACTATTTATGAAATACTATTTCTACAAACACAAGCTGAAATCTCTACCTTTTTGAAATCATGTTCCCCTCATAACTGCTTCCCCCTCATAGCCGACCTTAGACATAGGCCAACTAGGTGGCCGCCTAGGGTGCCACTCTACCATGGGCATTTTCTAGTAATCTGGATGGTATAGGTAGACCAGGCTGGGGGCACCATGTGGTGCAGGGGGGGCACTGTGGAGCCCTTTTGCCTTGGGCATCAGTTGACCAAAGGCTGGTTCTGTTCCCCATATGATCTTTGTTTTCACACTTCCCATAAATATATAGAGTGAATACTTCTAGCTCATCCAGTCTTTTTTTGAATTTATGTCCCTGTCATCATTGTTGAGGGCCACTTGAAACAGTTTATTTAGCTGCCTGTTGAAATGTTGGGACTCACAATGCTAAGAATGAAAACACTAAAAATAGACTAAAAATGCAGGAGAAGAGCAAATATCGAACACCGCTCTTCTCCTTCAAAGTTGTTTATTGCAGGGGGCAAGCCCCCATATGTCCACATGCCAATATATCACTGTACCTTGGAGAAAAGAAAGTATTCCAAGAAATAGCAATCTTGGACTTAGCCTGTGAAAGTCCAGATTTTTGTTCATTCAGTCTTGCTATTGCAAGTCCCAGAATTTTAACCAAGAAAATTTATTTCCTTTACTCTGTATAGCCCCTAGAAATTGATGGTATTTTCTAATTATATCCTTACCAGTGATCTGCAGAGTGAGAATATTACTTCCTTATCCCTAGAGTTTGTCTATAAAGATGTAGCCTAGTATGTTAGGGTGCCTGTATGTCCATCAACACCACTTTCGTTGAGTGCTGTAAAATCGATGCAGAAAGAATGAAACAGGTTTCACTGAGAGTGGAGTTTTGTTTTTTCTCCACTGTTGTGTGAATTCAGAGTAGATATATTTAAGGTTGGGGGTTGTATGGGGGATACATGGGGACTTGTCCCCCTGCAAAAAAGCTTGCCTCAGAGGTTTGGCGAAACTAGTTCCAATCTTTCACTATCAATCGCACATCACTTGATGAAAGTGCTGTTGATGGATCAACATATGTCCATATTATATTGAATTTTGCTGCTGATGCATTTATTTATTTATTTTTCTGGTGCTTTTAGCAAAGACTACTATCCCACAGCTTTTTTTCTATTGTGCATACCTGGGCATGCCATGTCTTATGGATTGTTCCAACTTTTATATTTGTCCACAGTACAGTTAAGCTGCCAAGTTTCTGCTTGTTTTTCCTCTCACACCACTTGTTAAACTATGTCCTCTGTCCCTAACTACTGACCTTGTTTTAGTGTCATCTGCAAAAGGTTCATGCACAGGGCTGTGCATGATATGATTGCACTGAAGAGCACCTGTCCTTGGACTGATCCCTATGGAATACCACTAATCTCCACCTTCTCATCCGTATGGTATAGGTTCATAGGTAGGTACTAGGTTATCGGCTCAAGGGCCTAAGTAAGCCTAGCCAGCAGGGTTCCCTGGCTTACGCCACCCAGGAAAGTTATTTTCTTGTGCCCCTGTTGAGCAGAGCCACAGAAGTGATCCCCAGGGTGTATTTCCTATTTCCCATCCACTCATCAAGATTCTTCTTGAAGAGTGCTAATGAGGAACTTTGCTTGACATAGATGAGTAGCTTGTTCCAGAGTATGGAAAGTCTCTGGGGCAGAAATCTATCCCTCCAGCATACCCTGTTTATTGTGGTGACATGGTTTAGGTCCCTAGAGCATGCACCTCAGAGAGATTGGGGTTTCTTTAGGTGTAGCATGTCCAACAGCTCTGGGTTTGACATAGCTTTATATGTTAGGCAGAGATCACCTCAGAGGAGGTGATATGCTATGGAGTAAAGCTGGAGTTTTTTGAGATGGTCAGTGTAGGGCATCTGTTTGAGGCCAGTAATCCTCTTTGTGAGGTACTTCTGTGGCCTTTCGAGCTGCTGCAGATGTCTTGTGAGGTACATTCCAAAAGGGGCGTTGTACTCTACAATAGGTCTAATGAGTGTCGAGTAGAGGGGAACAATGACCTCTTTTTTCCTGGATGAGAACCCTTTTGTGATGAGGTGTGCCACATAGAAGGATTTCCTGACTACTGTGGTGATGTGATTATCAAAGGAGAGTCTACTGTCCACCTGGGTCCCAAGGTCTCTTATCACACATTCAGCATTAAGTAGACTGCCGCCTATGTGGTAGTTCATGGGTACAGAGTTTTTACCAAATGGGATGACAATGCACTTTATGGCATTGAGCTTGAGGCCATGGCTCTGACACCAGGCATCTGTCTCAGTGAGGCCCTTCTTTAGGATGTCCACATCATTTGGGGACTCGACCATGCCTCCTAGTTTGCGGTCATCTGTGAACTTCGTTAGCCAAAGGCCTTCTGTGTTAGCCTGTACTTCAGAGAAGTAGATACCAAACAGGAGAGGTCCCAGGACTGAACCCTGTGGTACTCCTTTTGTCACTGTTTTGAAGTCAGATTTGGAGTCTTCAACTTTTACAGTGTGGGTTCTCAGTGAGCCAGTTGGAAACCCATCTTGTGACGTGGGGATTTATACCTAGTTTAGTGAGTTTAGCTATAATTCCAGAATGGAAGATGGTGTCGAAAGCCTTGGTGAGGTCAAGATAGGCTGTGTGAACCACCTTACCCTCATCTACGGCTGTGGTGAGTCCCTCAAAGAAGTTGATCAGGTTCAGGAGGCATGATCTGCCTTTCACATAACTGAACTGGGTGGTGTCCAGAGTTTGGAGGTTACTAACATCTTTGTTTATGAGTTCCATGATGATACGTTCCATGGCCTTACAGAACAGGCTCGTCAGGCTAATAGGGCAATAGTTACCGGGATCAGCAGTGGCTCTCCCTTTGTGAAGTAGGATAACTGTTGCTGTGTGCCATTCAGTGGGCACAAAGCCTGATGTGAGGCTATGACTGAACATTGTGCTTAGGTGGTGAGCCAGTTCGTTCTGAAGTTCGTGTAAAACGCAGCCTGGGATGTTGTCCAGTCCCATGGATGCTGTGTTTTTGGCTTTTAAGAGTGCAGCTTTTACCTGTGTAGTTGTGATTACAGGGACTCTGCATTCTTCCTGTATAGATATGTGCCCTTTATGGGGTGAGAGGGGAGTAAAGTTAGCACTGAACCTATCTGCCAGGATGTTGGCAATATCAGTTGGTTCTGTAATTTTTATGCCATGGTGCTGTAACTCAGAGCAGATCTGGGTGTTGCCATTGAGATTCTTGACATAGCTATAGAATGCTTTGTGGTTGTCCCTAGAATCAGTGTTGATTTTGTTTTCATAGCTAGCTTTGGAGGATCTTATAAGGGATCTCAGCTTCTTACTGAGGCTGACCAGGGAGCTCTTCCACTCATGGGATTTTACTCTATTTTGCAACAGTTTCTTCCTTCTGTTGTAGAGTTTGTTTATGGCAGGGGACCACCAGATTGGCTTCCTTTTTTTGGAGGATAGCATCTTGGTTCTGTTTGGGATAGCACGATCCATGCACTCGTGTACGTGCTTATAGAGTGCATTTGTGTAGGATTCAGCAGTCATAACTGTATTGTCCATCTGCATGGGTGTCATGAAGTTCGCCACTTCTGTCTTAAGAAGCATAAAGTTGGCTTTGGAGAAATTTTTTACCATGGTTTCCTTAATGGGGGTGGGGGGGTGGATATCTAGGGTGATTAGCTTATGGTCAGATCTGACCAACAAGGTGTTGACTTCAGGTGTGGAACACCGGTCACTCATGTTGGTAATGACTAGGTCTAGGATATTGTTGCCCCTGGTGGGGGTGTGGATAAGTTGATCCAGGGCATTGGAATTTATAAATTCCAGAAAGTGTTGAGCGAAGGAGTTGGTTCATGAGTAGTTTTACCAGTTAATGGTGGGGTAGTTGAAATCGCCCATTATTAGGGTGTTTGGTTGAACCCTAATATTTTCCAGTATATCAAGAAAAGACTGACTGTCAAGTTTAGTCTTTGATGGAGAGAGCTTTACCTCCAGTTTGGCTAGATAAGTGCATTTCTCACAGGTTGTAGTGTTGGGTGGTAGGAGGTGAGGGTTGTCTGTGTACATGAGGCAATTGCTACATTGCCTCAAGATGCCCAGATTCATCAGATAGACAGGAGAGAACACTGGGAGCTGACCCTTGGACATGCCTGAATAAAAAACTATTTTCCTCTAGACAAGTGAGGTAAGTGAGTACAAGAGCTGTTTTTCTCTAAGCAAGTGAGGAAAATAAGTACAAAAACTGTTTTCCTCTAGGTAATGAGGAAGGCTCAGTGCTGTAGTAATTAGTAGGTTATTTAGTGCTTACAAGTTCTGAACAAGTGCTGAGCACAAATAAGCAAATTCTCCACCTTCTCATCCCTATGGATATACCACTAATCTCCACTTTCTCATCCCTATGGAATACCACTAATCTCCACCTTCTCATCTCTATGGAAAACCACTAATCTCCACTTTCTAATCCCTATGGAATACCACTAATCTCCACCTTCTCATCCCTATGGAATACCACTAATCTCCACTTTCTAATCCCTATGGAATACTACTAATCTCCACTTTCTCATCACTGTGGAATACCACTCACCTCCACCTTTTCATCAAACCAAAACAGTGAGTATCGCAGCTAAATGCAAGTGACTACATAAAGTGCTTATTTACCACAGTACCTTTTTAGAAATACTTTCTTGATTGTAACAGCTATGTTTATTTATTTATTTATGTATATACATATAACATTTTTTCACCAAAAACCTACATCTGGAAGATTCATTTTCAATGGCATCTCAAGGAGGTTAGCTATCCAGACAAAGCCAATTGTTAATATACAAAATGTAAACAGAAATAAGAAAAGTGTAGAGTTTGCTGTACAATGCAAAATTAAGTTAGAAATTGGGTAGTACAGGACAGATAATAAGTTCATACAGTAACTACTCACATCACAAGACTTAATATGACAAGTACAATGTATCTGTTTGTATTGACATAGAACAGTTTAAGCTTCATAATCATACAGTACATAGACAACAAGAAGGGCTGGATGGGAATTGATTAGATAAATAGGTTAGTGACGCTTGAGAAACTGATGACATGTAGAAAGTTACTTAGACTTGAGGTGACAAAGGAAGAGGTTCAAGCAGTAAGAGACAATTAAGTGTTTTGGGACACGAAAGAACAGGGGTAAGTAAAGTTAGAATAACTAAATAATACAACAATTCCTTTACAAGTTAAGCTACCATTGCATTGTGCCATCTCATTTTTGAATGTTTTAGGACTGAGTGTATAAATAAGGTTATGAAGACGCCAGTTCCAGAGCTTACCAACATAAATGGTGTGGCAAGGCATTATGCTTTGAGATTCGATGTTATGAGTTTTAGATGTTTTGAAGTTTAAATGTTATGGTCTTGATGTTTTGAGTTTAGATGTTATGAAGAGTAGATGTTTTGATAGGTAACCGTTTTCTGGACCTGCAGAAGGCATATGACCTGTGTACTCAGAAGCATCTTATGTGATGTGGCACAAACAATCTTTCTGCTGCATTCAGTTTGTTCTCAGTATTTTCACAGAAAAACTACATTCCGATTCTCAGCAATAAGAGGAATATATTCAAGATGGGTATAGGACTGAATTAATGAGTAGGATATCAAGGTAGAGCTGAGATCCGGAATATAACCCATGAGGTTTGGCAGGTGTACTCTTTGCACATTCTGCAGAGGACTGAGTCTATCATCAAATCAAGCAGGTGTGTGTGTGTGTGTGTGTGTGTGTGTGTGTGTGTGTGTGTGTGTGTGTGTGTGTGTGTGTGTGTGTGTGTGTGTGTTACACTCAGGATAAATGTACTCTGACAATCCATGTACAAACTTGCTAAACGCTTGGCTGCAAACCTTTACTGACATCATGCAGTTTTAGAATTACTTTAAATTTGCTAACTAATAATTTGGTGGACACAAGTTATTGTATTGGTACTGAGAAATTGATTTTAAACCTGGAAGGCTGTATTGGAAAACTGAAATTTTCATCACAAAATTTAATAACAACGTATTTCTGACCTTGAATCAGAGACATAAATGTCATTTGCTGTTATGCAGTTACTAGCAGTTGAAAGTTTAACAGCTTTACACTGACAAATAGTACACTAAGTCTCCAACACCGAACCAAAGAAAAGCAGTATTGGGTGGGTCCATTACTCTAGCTATTGCATCAGCTTCTGTGTTGGAAGAGCCCCAAATGCATATTCAGCTTAGGTGTGTACAGTATGGAAAAATATTCTAAACACTGTAATATGTGAAGGACTCAGTAGATGGATTTGTGCTGTGCAACGGCATTTCCCAAGATGAATTTAAATAAAAATACCTGAAAATGTTGCATTTAATTAAGTCTTCTTTATCTTATTCCTTGCCTGCATTGCTTGATACTGTCATGGCTGAGGAATTCTAGGACATAATGATTGTTTTATCTCTGAACCATGAACCAGAAGATTAAGAACTGTATGCGTGTTTTAATTCACTGCTTCAAAGCAGCAGATGATGGTGTTTGTTGCAAGCCAGACAAAGATTTTTATCACACTATGGTATCTACTTTCAAGTTATTTTTTGAAAAAAAAAGTGGGGAGGTGAGCAGAAAGTACATTACTGCATGGCATTTTGATTCTGTATATGTTACTTGGTAGTAACTAGGAACCTGTTTATTCAGTAGCCCTTTACCTGCTGGTTTAACATCACATATCTATGTAAGATTACAAAAGGGAACAACAAACAGCAATTTTTCAGAGCTTTTAAAAAATAATTATTTTGTATATAGAAGTGAAGAATTAAATGCAGTGCTCCAGTTATAATACACACACACACACACACACACACACACACACACACACACACACACACACACACGCATGTATACATTAATTTATGGTAAAATATCAGTCTGACTGAGGATACAATCCATGAGGGGCTTACAATGAGCACAAGATTTTTGCCCCAAACTTGTACCATGCATAGATCTTGTCATACCAGATCCTGAATTAATGATTCTCTCTCCACACCTCTATAGAATCACCATCAGTGCAGAACTAAGTGTCTTCAAAGTACATTTAAACATATGAAGTGAATATAGTTTATGATTTATAAACATCACCTGCATCTGTCTTCTTGTCAGCATTACATTCCCAGAAAGGCTAGATTCCAGTTACACTGCTAATAGCTGTGGGCATCCCTCTCCCCAATGAGTGCAGTCAGTGTTGTCCTATTCTCTTCTATGATGATAGAAAATCATCTCTGCCTTTTTAGTGGTCACAGCCCTACAGCCGCATGTATCTTGTTAGCAATCTGACTCCACTATCAACTTTCACACATTATACGAAATCAAACACCTGACCCACCATCTATGTACAAAACCAGCATTCACATTTCTTTCCATTCTCCCCTTCTCTGCCTCCCACTAATCTGTTTCTTCATCCATTTTGTCATTGGTCATATTCCTCCTTCCATTAGCCTGTCAGCAGTCACATCCTTCATTCTCCTCCCCCCAGCCTTTCATACACTACAGCCAACCTGCACCCTACACTGCATGTTATCAAGCCACTTGAGTCAATTCCAAGCCTATCTACTCCTCCATTTTACTACATACAGTGCACTGTTGCACATTGGGTACTCATTATTCTGTCATTACAATGCTAATGTGATGTACAATGTAAGTTTTTAAGAACTGCAGAATGGACAGTTATGTATGGTGCTGACTTGAGAAAGACATTGCCTTACATTTCAGCCATCAGTCCTGCAGAGCAAGAAGGCACATTTTAACATGACAAATCTGGCCAGTGTGACTTTGCTGGTGATAGACAAAGCAAAGGAGACCCAGAGACAAAAAATCGTTATCATATATACACATTGGAGGGTGTAGACTGACTGACTGATTTGCATTTGTTGACTGGGAATGTCCAGCTGAGAAGAATCTATTTTCTGTGGAATTCCAGGTACAAAGGCCTCTAAAGGCATTATTGCAGACTAGATGCAGCATGCAGGTGATAACACTGCAGATCTAACAATGACAACAAAGTCTAAAACAAGAATACATGACAACATACAGAGCTAGGGTGGTAAAATACAAATCAGTATTAACACTGTAATATATGTTAACATTAAAAACTTGCCTACCAGTATAGGCAATAAGACTTATCCATGATAGTTAAACTAGGTGATTAATTAGGACAATAAAATATCAATGATATACCTATATTAATAGTGTGCAATAGAGAAACAATAAACTATGATGACAGAAAACATGATCACTGTACATTAAAGTGATGTCACAGTTTGACCATGGAGTGAAAAAGATGTTTTTTTCATACAAGTTAGAATCATTTTTGGAAAAATCTGTCGTAGCCCAAGTGGAAACTTAAGTCCATATTTTGCCAACAAAAGCAGACCACACCAAAATGATTTTTAGATTTGGAGAAGATAAAGGTTTAGCAAGAGGAGACTTAAACATCTGCAAATTGTACCAGCTGAGAATGTCTATCAATGATGGGCATTTATGGAAAAAACAGATTTTTTTATGAACATTTTTAGCTGGATAAAGGTTAGATGAAGACCACAGAGTAACCATTTTATACTATGAAATTAAGAGCAATGATAGTCTAGAGTGGTGACCAGTATCAAATTTCACAGTTAAATCTTATCTGTATTCTAGTTTGTTGTTAACTGCAGATTGCAGTTTTGTGAAAACATGGTGTGGTATAAGAGAGAGAGAGGACCAGTTTCACAAAGTCTGCCAACTGACGAAAGTAAAGATGTGACCCTAAACAATCTACCCAACTTGTGATTAGCCTTGGTAACTACACAGTTAAATAAATTGCACTTGTTTTGATTGTCCAGTGTTAGTCTTAGGGGTATAATTTCTTCTTCAATAACAGTGCTATCCAAAAAGGTTAAACTTATGGAGTTGTTATTGACCCCATTATTATTATATTCCAAAGGTGAGAATCAGACCTTGTACTTTATATATGTGAGGTAAACATCTTAACCATTACACCACCATGGTCACCTTTTAGGGTGTTAACTGAGAAATGAATGGACTTACATTTGCTGGTACTGAAGACAAAGGTCCTCAGACAATCACCATGTGTATACGTGGAATAATCTGATTCACTACAAGTGTACAATAAGATTTACTAGGTAAATTCGCTAAAATTAACATTGCTCCAAGAAACAGTGTTATTAGCTAGCAGAATGGTGGAATCATAGTGATATTGTACTGAGTTTGAATCACAGCAGTGTGTCACATATCACTGGAAAAATGGAAAAAAGTAGAAAGCCAATAAGTAAAATTGATGGTACCTCAAGAGTAACTGTCAAAGATGAGGAATGTGTATGGTCCCATTTGGGAGATTTTGAAGTTCCTTCCAGATAGTTGATAAACCACCTACAATCACACTTGGAATCCACATGTTAGGTGATCAATTGATCAGGGTTGATTGTGTCAGATGCTTGGGTCAGGTCAAGTAACAGAGGTCTTTTTTTAACATTACAGCTGTTGACTCTGAAGATATTCAACACTATCCAACAGTGTTGTCTCAGTACTATGAATAGCTTAGAAATTAATAAATTTATTGTTGAGTAAGTGTTGAAAGAGTTGGATAGGAGTACATTTTTCCAAGATCTATGAGAGGAGAAACATAAAAGCAATAGGAGGTAGTCATTTATGACAATACAGGAGCCACTTTTATGTTGTGGAATAAGAGACTTCTGGATTTTGAATTTTATAGTAACTGAAACCAGATAGGTTACAGCTTTAGCCATAACTTTCAGAAATTCCAAGGGCAGTTTATCATCAGATACTGATCCAATGTTTGAATTAATTGGCAGCTTATATATTAAGTGTGACAAGACTCTACAAAAGGTATGAACTGGGCACTAAAACTTTGTGTGGAAGACAGGATGCTCATTAAAATCACAGTATGGATGAACTAAAAGAAATGTTTATTGACACTTATTTTGTCTTGTTGTCCTGCCATCACTCTTTATATTACTTATGATACTTTACAATATTTTATTAAGATGCATTGGTATGTCTATATTTACTTTTTAATCAGGGTTTGCTAATATGATTATGGAATTTTTGTATATGTTAACATTTGGTTCTTGCTTTTTCATGAAGAGTGAAGTATGCAGAATATTCTAAATAATTTTGATATAGTTCTGCATTTTATCAATTGGCTTGTGAAGAACCAATTTGAATTTATTAAAATTAAGTTATTGTCTAGTCATTCTGAGTATTTTCAAATTTTGCACATGATCCTAGTTTGGTCACATGATTTTTTTGTATTATAAATTTGAGGTTGCACATTCGATAGCAGATTAGCACTGACAAGACTGTGAAACCATGGTCTGTTAGATAAAATGTATTTATTTTACAATGGAGTCCTTTTCCATGACTTTCTTGTTTAATAGTGTTTTTGTTTCTAGAATTTTTTATTGAGCAGCCATGTTACTGCCTTGAAGTTTTTGTAATCAGTACAACACACTGCAGTATCATTGGTCTTTCAACAATTATAGATTCAAATATTTTCACAATTTGAGAATTTAGAAAGATTGATTAGATAGCCAGTTTTGGAGAAGTTTTAGCTCCTGAAGTCTGCATTTTCAGTCAATATTGAGAAGCCTGCATCATATATGGCAAACTCAAAACGTTTTTTTTTCTTAGTAGGTAAGAAATATAATGTAATGATTTATTGTTTTTATTTATTTATTTATTTTTTTTTTTGCTATTAAGTCTGCAATTGGAGCTGCTTAAGAACTTTTAACAACATTTCTGTCTTCTGTATATAACAGCTGCCGTCTAGTCCTACTAATGTATTATTAAAATCATAGTGATAAAGTATAATCCAAACTTGCAAAGGTTCTTAATGATATGAGAAAAATATGTTTTTAATTATGTTAATCCCAGATTTACCTTGGCTCCCTCTCTGGATCCATAATATTCGCTCAAGGGTGATGTATAGTTCTCATGGCATGAGGGCATACAGCCTGCATTAACAACTTGCCAATTTTTGTTTATTTTTCAGACTGGAAAAATATATTGTTATTTTTTATGGGTATGGGAACTGTTAGAGAAGTCTTTCTACATGTGCACATATGTATGGTTTGGAACCTCATAGCTAGATTTTTCCTATTTATTGCAAATTTGCACAGCCTCCACATGTGGTGGAAAGATGAGATGGCTGAGAAATGTTCACACTTTTGAAAAAAAGCTGCAAAAATGTAATCATTACCAGATATCAAAATATTGCTGAAACTGTAATTGGTTTTATGATATTTTCTTAAATGAAAGGTGTATGTTAGTTCATGAGAAGATACAAGTTGTTCTTGGCTGGCAAATTTCCAAAACATTCAGTAAGTATAGTGTGATGAGTGAAGTTCAGTGATGCATGCATGAGAAAACTGAATCCTGCTGAAACATAAGAGGGAAAAATGTAAGTGCTCCTGTGTTAATTGGAATGACCAAGTTAGTTTACAACCAGCCATTTAACAGACTTAGAAGTAACTAGCTGTCATGTAACTCATTTTTGAAACTGAAAGTAATGCCAAACCTGCTGGTATATGACGTTAAAAAAGCACTACATATGTATGAATATTACAAACTGTAATTTCGGTATTGAGTGAGTGTAAGAAACTATAGAATGACAGGGATAAATATTGTGAATTTTGGAGATATAGATGTATGTATGGTTTCAGAATACCAAGACAGGAGTATATAGCTTATTATCAGAAAGTCTCTCTAAGGCTCATCTGCTCTGCTTTTACTCTTCCAGTAGAGGATTGCTAGATGGCAGAGGGTCCCATTTTTCCTGTCATCGAACTGTCCAGGCAGACTGTGGTAACCTTAGCTTATGTCAAGCGCCATGGAGATCAGCTTACACAAATCCTATGGATAAGACAGCATGCAATGGTATACATTTCTTCAGCTGGTACTCTGTCCAAACTGCAGTACAATTTTACTTAAGAGCCAGGAATGTGTTGTGGAAATGCATACCAGGAGAAAGGATATTTTATTTTATTGATTTTTTTGTGCCTAAATAAAGGCATCTCAAATATAAAAACAAAGTAGCAGCAAGAAAGCTAGTTAACCGTTGAACATCTTATCATATTTACAACATAAGAAATAATTAAACAAGACTTTGTTAATAGTTAAACAGAGCCTCTGACTAGATTCAAAAAGACTCACCTAACCAGATGATCTTTGAGCGACCTTCAGAAGGGGACCTTAGTATTGCATGCCCATGTCAGGTAACACAACAGATTTCATGCCTGCCAGAGATCCCTTAAGCAGATTCTAAGAATAGCTAGCAGCCCCACAATTTACTATTTCACAGTATGCACCAGAAGTAGGGGATCCAGTGATCTTTCAAATATACAGGACATGGGCTGTGCAAAGCCTATATGGTTAAACCTAGAATCTTAAAACAGAAACAGTAGTAGCTGGCAGCCAATGTACATCTCATAGGATATGAGTAATATGGATGAAGTGAGAAACACCATACAAAAGTCTGTCCATGAAATTTTGCATCTGATACACTCCAGCTAGTTCACCCTCTCTGGCCAAGATAAGTGGTACTGCAGTGGATAAACTGGGAATACTGCAGTGCAAAAATTGCATCACAAAGTGCAATGTTGGGTGCCTGATACAGTCAGTACTATTTTGTTATGCTTTCCTGACCCCCATGCTGCATTCAGCTGTTTTCCCTGGCTTCCATGCTCACTCAGCCCTGGATCCACCAAAGGCTTCTTTCTGGATACCCCCAGATGTAAACTTTCATTAGGCTTCCCAACTCATCAGGAAATTGACATTGTGGTAACTCAGTGTTAGCCTGGGCAGTGAGCAGTCCTGCGGGAATTGAGCACATGAAGCCAGGAGTCATATGTATGATTGTCAGTCATGTTGTCTAAATGTAGGATCAGCTGGACAATTGACAGTAGGACATTTTCACTTCTCATGTTTACCTTGAGATGGCCTGTGATGCACTTGGTCTCTACCAGCAACTGTACAGACATTAGGCTGCTCAAACCTTTCCCCAGTATAGCATAGCAGAGCTGGACATTGGTCTCTTAATCTTACCCACCCAGCATTACCATTGGTCTGAGTCTGTTCCCAAACTTGAGTCACTGGTATTGCAGGTAAAATGCTCCACCTGTGTGCCATTGAACTATGATCTAGCTAATATTTTAAAGATAGAAATATGATGTATTGGTAACAGTAGATTCCTGGTCCTTATGTGTCAGACTGTCATCAAGAATCATACTCAGATCATGTCATGGCGACAAATTGTAATATGTTTACCTGCAGAAAAAAGGGGAGAAAGAAAGGTTGGATGTGATGGATGTGCCTTGGCTCAGATGAACATCACCTCTGTCTTTACTAAGGTGAGTTTCTAATGACCAAGTGTCAACCATTTCAGGATGCAGTCCAGGTAATCTCCCAGACCGAAATAAATAAATAAATAAAACAGTTGGTTTGTAAAGTATGTAGTGCATAAAAATGACCAAAAACAACAAATAATATGATAAACAAAAGGACAGAAAACTTTACTTAAAACATAAAAAAGTGAGGGCTTCCCCTCTATACTTTATACAAGACTTCATCAGGCTAATAACCATCAAAAAAGTCACAGAATAAAGAACATTCTTAAAATCACACTATCAATTATAAACCAGTTATCACACTCAATGTTTTAAAAGTCTAGACTTTAAAATACATTTATAATTAACAGGTTCATTGGCCCTTAAAATTCAGCAAAATATGCCATCCAAGTTCTTTAACTTCCAATAAAGTCTCTGTGTCAATACCTTTAAGTTCTACATCTATTGAATCCAAAACAAAAAATAAAACCTTTTTATATTTTTGCTTTCAATGTTATGCTCGCAGAATGAATTATTCTTATTTCCAGTTCTCAGAGCATAAAAATGCTTAAAAAAATCTATTTTTTAACATTTTAGTAATTGTATCTCTATAGTATTAAGCACATCCAGAACACTCTGCAATGTAAACAGCCAACCTGGTCTTCACTAAGATCCTTGTCACTATACCATACAAACTCATTGTTGATAAGCTTAATGCACAAGTACATTCCGCAAAAGAGTGTCAACAGGGGGTCAAGTAAAAGAGCAAAAAGTCTTGTAGAAGGCCTTTTATCATACCCTACTCTCAAGTGACTAGTGGTGTTCCACAGGTCTCTATGTTGGGTCCATTTCTTTTTGGGAACCTTGTTTCTGGTTACAGGGTGAGTATGGATACAATGTGCTTCTCTTGTGTATGAGCGTTATATTTTCTTTTACATTATTAGAAAACAAAATTAATTCAGAAAGTGTATAGGAAATGTTAGCATTTCTAATGGCATACTGACTCCAAAGAGGTCATTTCTGTCCCCTTTTCAAAGAAATATATGACCTAGTTTTGTTTATGAGTATGTATATGTAGCATATAATATGGAACTAATACTTGGGTGGGCTATCTTCCACTAAAAATTGTAGTAATTACACTGACTGCCAAGGCTTTTGTAAAATACCTCCTACAAAGGTTAAAGAATTCATCTAGTTTCAAGCATAACCTGTGATGAACCACTGAAGCACAGTAAATTAATCTCAGTTCAGGTCAGGCCCAAGGTTAAATTTAAGGCTCTATATTTCATTAAGGGTAATACCCATTTTCAGCAGAGGCCCAGGGAGAAAAGTTCCATTTGTTTGCATTCTATCTACTCCTCTTCAAATTTCTTTGGACAGGAGTAGTTTACTGGGTCTGGCTAAGGTTTAATTCAAGCTATTGATCCTTCTTGTGTAGTACTTTCCAGCCACAAAAAAGTATAACTCAAGACAACCAGTTTAAAACTTAAAAACTTTAATGTTTAGGCTTTCACCACACAATTGACTTTCTTTAGGACAAATAATACTCAATTATAATTACCCTTTTTCCTTTTAAATCAATAAAGTCACACACCTGCATCTCATTACATCAATAAGCTGCTGTCAAAGAGATATGGTCATGAATCAAGCAATAATGCCCAACAGGGTTAGTGTTATCAGGGAATTAACCATCCCTAAAAGGGCATTCATTCGTAATAACGCCCACCCTGGATTTATTACTCTGCTTATAGAAGGGGCTATCTGCTAAGTTTTTGCTGTAGCATATGTAATTGTTATTGAAGGAGGTATGTATTTTAAATACAGCATATAAGTTATGTATTTAATGTCTGCACACAAACACACACACACACACACACACACACACACACACACACACACACACACACACATACACACACACACACACAAACACATATACATATACACTCACTCACTCACTCACTCACTCACTCATTCACACACACACACACACACACACACACACACACACACACACACACACACACACACAGGACCAGCAGTTACAGCCACTTTGTTGAGTGAATACACCACACTTGTTTCATTGTTAGTAAATGAACGAAAACGATCATAACATGCAAGGCATTGCAACACCCAATTCATCTTAACTGTACCTGATTTTGCACCACAGTTTTGCTTTGTCCCTTGTAGTATGTGTTGGTAAATCACTGAGGAGTATGGTCAGTTAATGATGCGAGGCATTAGAGTTTCAATGCTTGCTTAAACATCTTGGTATGCACTGTTTCCCTGTCCCTGTCTGTTTTGCTCACTTTGTCTGTCTCTCTCTCTTTTTTTATACACACACATAAAGCGCACATACACACATAAACACACACACACACACACACACACACACACACACACACACACACACTTCTTCTTTTTTTTACTTTTTTTATAGTTTTATGTTCACTAAACAACAAAGCCATGTTTGGCAAGAGTAAAAAAAATGTCCCTTTTACTTTTTCATATCCATGATTCATGGCAGCTTAATATGATGCTGATGAGAAGCGGCACACTTGTTTTTCATCCATCATTACCTGTACATTAAAACCCTGCTGGAAAATGTTCAGTGCTCATCATATTGATCATTGCTGTGGTAGCCTTAGCTATCTGGGTTATATCCTGCCAAGAATATAATAGCCAGTTTCCAAAGATTCAGGGCACCTTCCCCCACATCCAAACTGTCAGGCAGTTTGAGCTGAACTGATTAAAAGACAAAGTTTAACACAAAGCCCTTCAGAGCTTTACTGCCGCTGAAGAGTATGCTCCTCTGAGGCTTTTGAGGATGAACTATTGGTCTGTCCTGTTCCTTAGCTGGGTGGATAAGTTCCCTTTTTGGAAAAAAGCTTCCTTTTTCTTATTTGCGTGACTGTTCAGGAAAGTTATTTTAAAACTAGGAGTGTTGTGTCTTAACGGACTGTCACGAGACTGTAACATAACTTTAAATGGAGCACTCATTTTTCCTGCCATTTTAAAAGTGGCATAAATTAACAGAAAACATTTTTTCTGTGGAGAAATTGTGTTTATTTTACTTTTTTATTTGGCTAGCATAGTGCTTTATAATGCATTTTAGTGTGTTTTTCATAGACTGGCAGTGTCTACTGACATTTGCTGCTTGTCTTCCTGGGAAAGAAGCACAATTTTCTGTTTAACCATATAATAGACTACTGGTCCCACTGTTGATCCTTCTTCCAGTGACAAAAAAAAAATTAAGCAAACAGCCTTTTCCACTACAGCAGGCTAGCAATTTGCCTTAGCTGCAGGTGGGTGACCCTGCTGTAGCCAGTTGTTGTACCTCAGACCACTAATCTTTAACCCCAGATTCCTCTGGTGTAGCAACGACAACCACTATGGACTGGGAGTTAGTTAAGTCCTCTGTGGCTGTTGGGATCCCTCTCAATGTGCAAGGGAGAGACAGTCTTGTTGGTTCTGGGAAAGGGAACAGAGAAGTTTTCTTGTTGTGTCAGAATGCTGTACCTGTCCCTGGAGAAGCTGCAACTAGTAACATGCCATTAGCAACATGGTTGTCTCCATTTTTCCTGTCAAAAAGAAACAGAAAACCAAGCATGTATCTGTTACTTACTTATTTATGTATTTATGTATGTATTTATTTATTTATTTGTCTTTGTTTACTGTCCCAGTCCCACTGGGTAGTACCCATTTTCAGCAGAAGCCCGGGTAGAAAAGCTCCATTTGTTTACATTTTATCTACTCCTCTTCAGGTTTCTTTGGAGAGGAGTTCACTGGGTCAGGCTCAGGTTTAACTCAAGCCATTGATCCTTCTTGTAAACTACTTTCTGGTATAAGAAAGTGGGATATATCTTTTCCTGAAGAGATTCAAGATTCTGAATCTGAACTGGAAGATGCAGGGACAGATACAGTTTTTTTTTTCCTTCAGATTTCTGATTCCAACATAGAAAAGAGCTCAGTTTCTGACTCTCCCTTTGGGTGTTCTCTTATTCTGAGACTGTTTGCAGAAAGTGCCAGTGTTATCAGTCCTTCCTTGAGGAAATACTATGAGTTGTTTTGTCTACTTTAGATGATGTGCACATTACTGCCTACACTTTTCCTAATAGTCAAATAGCTGTCCCTAAAAAGGTGGGTAGAATGTATACATTTCTTTAGTCTTTTAAACTTTTATACACTATTCCCAAACTTGACCCAGCAGCTATAGCTCTGGTTGATCCTTCTGCTGCTAAGCACTTAGTTAATTCCAATCCTTGTCTTTCTGAGAAGGATTGGAAATTATTAATAGGTATGGGGGGTATACACTTCTGCAACTTTTATTTTCAGAATTTCTGAATTGTCAGTCTCATAAGTTAAAAGTTTTTTCTGACTAATTGTGAAAGTATAAGGGCTGTTTTTATTTATTTAGTTATCATTTTTTTTTTTGCTTGCAGGAAAAGTCCAACTGTGTCAAACGTATCCACTTTCAGTACAGGCCCAGGGAGAAAAGCTATACATCATATAATAAAAGTCATAATTCCATTTTCTCAGTAGAAGGTTAGATAACAGAGGAGATCCAGAGATTGTAATGGCATAAAGAATAGATACAGCGGAATCAAAGAGGAGAGATGTTGAGGTAGAGATTAATGATGGCAACAAGAACTTGGCTGGTCAGGTAAGTATAAGATGAGGAGAGAAAGAATTATGGATGATAGAAAAGGGGCAAGACAGGGATATGGGATGCTAGCACTGAAAGGTGGGAATTCTTTTAATGAGTGTTTGAAAGTAAAATGATTGGAAATAGATCTGATGGGGAGGGATGAGGTATTCCAGCGTTTGGCTACATAGTAGGAATAGAGATTTTTCCTGAGGTTTATTGGGTTTGGAGATACTTAGGAGTTGTTTATTCTCAGGCCTCCACTGTTCTACACATCTTATCTGCACTGTCCTCATGTGAGGAGAAATCTGGTTAAAATAATTTAGTTTCTTCTATCGCACAGGTCACTACTCATTGTTTACAGTGTGCATGTATGACTTTGTTGATACTGCTCAGGGCGATTATCACTAGTACTGTTTTAAGGATGCATGGTTGCATTTCTGGAACCTCCCAGATGATGCTAAAACTAAGATTTTTAATTCACGTGTAGCACACCCGCAGGTGTAGCTGAAGTAGATATGGGTTCCTTCCTACCTGACTCTGGTGATACCCCTATTAGGCCCAACACACCAATGTGGCAAAAATGACAGATTTTTTTTCTAAGTGACACATCTAGTTTAAAAGGCAATAGCACATCCACTAACAAATTATTTCAACAGTGCACCAGTTAGCAATAAGGCAAGGTGAGATATGCATGCAATGAAACCATACATCCACCCTCAATGTCAATGAGCTGTAAAGCTTTATAATGCAGCAATACAAACACTGGAGAAATATGCAATGTCATTAAGCAATAAAAGAGTTATAATACAGCAATACAGATATGAGAAAATGCAATGTCATTGAGCAGCAAAATTCTTGAATGCAACAGTACTAACATGA
Organism: Protopterus annectens; assembly: GCF_019279795.1. Taxonomy (NCBI): domain Eukaryota; kingdom Metazoa; phylum Chordata; order Ceratodontiformes; family Protopteridae; genus Protopterus; species Protopterus annectens. The sequence goes on from NC_056744.1 coordinate 481,379,731, forward strand.
GAAAAATGCAATGTCATTGAACAATGAGGATTTATAATGCAACAATACAAATATGAGAAAATGCAATGTCATTGAGCAGTACTAACACCCTCAACCCCCTTGATCAATTCTAAACAGACCAACTATGAAGCATTCTATTATACCCTGTTCACTGGCCAGTGACTACTTACAGTCTTGCTGCCGGCATGATGGGGCCCAAGTTGGAGCTCATATGGATCCCAGTTATTTGTAATCCACAAAGCATTTGGGCGGGGGGAGGGTCCACAATCTTATAAACATACACAATTATGGCCATAGCCTCTCACCACTCCATCCAGAAAATCCTAGTGACCAGGCACCGTGCTTCCTCTGATGAGAAACATAGAAAAATCACCTGACAGAACTCTAGTAATCATCTATGGCTTCTCTGTACTATGCCCAAAGGAACTCCTTGCTTGCTGAATCATAAGCAGGCGTGGAACTACTGGTTTCAGACTTCTCTCCTGATTCCACAAAATACCATCATCCAGGATTTCAGCAAAAGACAAACACAATCTGCTACTTTACTTCCCTTTCCCAAAGCACTAGAAAAGAAAATCCAGTCAGGCTGCAAGGCCCTTTTTCCCTTCAGCTCCCTGTTTCAGTCTTCCCTCCGTCAGCTAGTGTTCCAGTCTCACTCTTTCACTTTCAAAATTGTCTTTTATATTCCTGAAAAGAGGATACTATGAATGCCCCCAACTCTTGAGTAAATTAAAGGCAGTTTAATTTTCTCACTCACAATGGCCTTGGAACAGCAACCATAGCTTTGAGTGCTTGGCATAGCAAGTGGCAGACACTAAAAGTATTCTAAATTAAATGGTGGCAGAAGTCATGGAGGGGGGGTCTTTAATATAGGTAATTAGTATGAGAGCTATCAATGAATCAGTGCCAAGACTCCGCTGGATTATAAACATGTACGCAAAGAAACATGTACACAAAGAAAAAAATACATCTACCCAAAGCATTCAAAAACTGAAAATAAAACCAGTAAAACTCCTAAACCAGAATGTAACAGACTATTTAATTAGAAGAGTTAGGACTTTCTTTCACATGAAAATAATTGCAGTATGATGAATTTCATATACGTTCAGCTGGACAAAAGTGATTTTTTTCTTGTAATTAAATAGCAAAAGTGTTAGTTTCTGGTTGGGTGTGTGTAGAAATGTCGCTGAATGGTAGGTAATACATACATAACTTAATGTGCACTGCATGGAATTGGAATTAGCATGTGTACTACTGCTTTATCTGTCATTTTGAAGAAGTAGACATGGATGTGAAGCTATAGATGTTTGTCGTAAATAAATTCTGATTGCAAGGCAGGCATAAGTTACTTAGGTTTAGTAGTAAACACCACCCATTCTGTCTTGCCCCTTATGAATATTCATCATATTTTCCACATACATACATACATGTTTTTGTTGAGGTACTAAAAGAATACCTAAAATCTCACCCCCTTGAACCCCCTGCTGCCAGTGTTGTAAATTAAATGAGGTTGTTAATGTCTGTTACTGCCGATTTCATTATTTTCAGTTTAACTATGATTAGAGTACAAACTTCTATTACCTCTTTACGTTCTATTTTTTAATCTCGTTACTGTTTGAAAGATGTATAATTCACAGCAATAACATTCATTATTTTACACAAGAAAGTATATAAACATTGACATTGAATATTTTCCTTTTGTCGTATTGTCATCCAGAGTTTTCCATATAGCATAACAATAGTAAAATATTAAAAGAATGCCAAAAAGCACGCAGCAATACATTGATCAGGTACTACCATTTGCTTGTACCCCCACCACAAATGTTGCAAATTAAATGAAGTTGTTAATAATGTCTTATACTCATTTTTTTTTTCAGTTTAACTGCTTTTGGACTACAAATGTTTATGACCTCTTTATGTTCTGTTTATTTTTCTAATCTCTTTATTGGTTGAAAAACGTAATTCACAACAATAACACATTAGTTTACACAAAAAAAGTATGCAGACATTGACACTGAATATTTTCCTTCTGTGGCATTTTCATCCATACTTTTCCATGTAACATTACAATGCCAACAGATATTTTCACACATTATATATACAGGGCGTGTATGGACTTCTCAAATTACAAATCAAGCATTTTTTCTTTGCAGACGTATTGTTTATTCTATCAGAATAGACTTACTGTGATAAGTAAATCATTCATATTATTATTTCATTGTTTTCTTTAATAACTCTGAAATCTTCAGTTAATACTTAGTAGATCTTAATATTCTGCTTCTTTATTATGCATTGATTTTAAAATATTAAAAAATTCAGAGAAAGAAGAGGGCATCTTCTGCAATCATTTTCTTGTGATATTTTTTAGCATTCTACCATGTGGGTTTGTAATGAGTGGTATTAAAATGATGTCTGTCTGTTGACATTCAGGTGGTAGTAGCTAAAATAACTGCCACATCCAAGCCACCACCATGGTATAAGGGTACATCCACTTCATCAGACAGGCAGAATGGGAATATCTCCATCTCTGTGAGTTATTTCTGCATTAGTACTCCATCCTCTGTGGTGCGCATGTCTTTGACCATGAACTGTGCCTTGTCATTTTCACGCAGTATCATATAGGTTGCTCTTCACTGCAGCTGTTGCATGGACCTATTATGGCCACCTACACCATTCAAGCCCTGCACCATTCCCTGCCATATTTGCTTCACATATACACTTTATCCACTGCACCTCTAACCAGGATCTGTATGTTGCTCATGCAAAGGGCCTGTAGTAACACCTCTGCCTACTTGGTAGTGATATTTTCCAGCCTTTGCATGGATAATGGCAAGCTCTATACACCTGTGGGTTAAACATGTCAGTCAATGGTTGAGTTAGGCAAACCAACAAAGACACTTAACTGTGCTCGCTGGCTCTCTACCCTTTTGGTCCCATATAGTGCTATGCATACCCTGTTATACCACCACTTATATAATTTTGCCATATCTACCTCTATATACAGGAGTCATCATGTTCCTTGTGCCCTTCTTGTTCTTCCCTAGGTACCCCACCATCACAGCTGGATATAACAAATGCTTCTTTGCATATCTCTGCGGTATACTCTGTAGATGGGATTCACAAATCCCACATGATATCTGTCCCAAGTTACTGTCTTCCACCCTAGATGTTGAATACATTACTGGGGTACATTGTCAGGTGAGTTTTCTTCATTCAGTAGTTTTATATCTGACTCCATAGAGTTACTATGTAAAGACTTGTATTCTGCATATTTTTGTCTGTAAGTTCTCTCAAAAAATGGCTCCCTTCCTCTACATCACACTAATAGGGTCTCATAGCATGGCAGTTATGTTAATGAGGCAGTTTATTTCCTGTCACCAAACTGTGCCAGAAATGCATTCCTGACCCCATTTTTCCCAGACCATACTATATACAGTTTTAGGGAAGCATATGATTAATATACTCATACACACAACCTGTGTATATATTCATAGTACTGTGGCACTGAGCTAGCAACCTTTGCATTGCCCCACCACAGTGTTCTGTTGCATATCTCATGATACCTGAACATGCATCTGTGCACACAGGGCTACCATTTTGCTGATATGACTGAGTGGCCATAGCTACCTCAGGATCTGTGGAATAAAATGCTCCAACATGATGGGCCAGAGAGATCCTGCAGAGGGACTTTCAGGAGTGCCTGCTAGGGCATTTGATGGATTCTTGTGGAAAATAGATGCCTGGCACAAGTTTGCCAGGATGGTGAATGATGACATTGGTATTACCCAATCTGATGATTAATATCTGCATTACTACAATGACTTGTGATGGTTCCATGGTGACCTGCTTCAGCAGTGAGAAGCATAGGTTAGGGAGAACGAGAGACAGACATGCATTGTAAGTATTTTTTCTTCCACATATGCTGTTCTTGGTGTATCTGTTTATTTTTATTTTATTTTACATTTGTTGACCGGGCTAGTCTAACTGGATATATGTCCATTTTTAGTAGAGGCCCGGGGAGATAAGCTCCAAGACAGACATGAACAGAAAAGATCAATAATGTTACAAAAAAACAGACATAGATGAAATATTTCTACACATTTCATAAAAACTATTTACAATATTTAGAGCTAATTATTTACATATACTAGTAGCTAATACAGCTTCAAATTTCTGCATATGTACTTTCATGTTGCACTAAAGCACAGCAATTAGAAGAGTGAGTGGAGTTAGTAAAGATACTGGAAACAGTAATCATTGTTTAGTCAGGGTTACTACAAAGACAAAGCCAGCGTGTTTTCAGGAAGATTTAAATTTTTTGTTTGAAGAGTGATAAGGAAGGAAGGGAAATAAGTTCACTAAGTAGAAGGTTCCACTTTTTCCCAAATGTATTTGAGAACAGAGAGTCTCCTGCTATGTTGTTAGCCTTATTGATGTTAATTAGTAGTTTATTTGATGAACGCAAGGTGTTAAGATTTCTATAAGGGGTTATGAGGTCTAGGAGTATTGGAGTGTTGTTAGGTTGGTAAAGGATCTTATGGGCAGTAGTAAGTTGGTTGATTTGAAGCTGATTTTGTAGTTCAAGCTACCCAAGCTGTTTGAGATTATGACAGTGATGGGTTCTGAAAGGTTTACCAGTGGCAAATCTGGCTATGCCGTTATAGGAGGTAGCTAGTTTGAGAAGATTATTTTTGGAAAGGTTGGTATATATTGGTGAGGCATAGAGAAGAGTAGAGATTAGATGGGAGTGGGCAATGGTAGTTCTTGCTGTTGGTGTTAAGAAGGGTTTAATTTTATACAGGGAGCCCATTTTTCTGTTAACTGATTTTATAATGTTGTTAATATGGGTAATCAAAGTTAAGGTTGTTGTCTATTGTAATCCCTAGGAGTTTGGTAGTAGAGTCAGGTGATATGAGGGTACCATTATTAGAGATTACTGAGAAATCTAGTGGTGTTGACCTGTGAGTAGGACTAAAGAGCAGGAGTTTAGTTTTTTTGGGATTCAAAAGGAGGCACCACTTTGAAAATCATGTCTCAACTATGTTAAATACCTTCTGGGTCTGGGATTGCAGTTCAGATGCAGATTTGGCTGTACAGATTGATGTCGAATCATCTGCATATTGTATACAAGTTGCATTGGGAATAGCTAGGTAGAGATCATTAATGAAAATTGAAAATAAGAGAGGACCTAAAATGGAGCCCTGGGGTACACCCAGTGTGATTGGCAGGAGAGATGATAGTTTATTCTCCCAGAGCACTGCCTGTTGCTCAGGTAGGAAGTGAACCATTTTACAGATAGAGAATCTAGGGAAAGTGATTTGAGAAGATAAATAAGCAATGAGTGGTTTACCATATCAAAAGCCTTTGAAAGATCAATGAAAAGAGCTGAAGAGAGTTTGTTGTTATTGTGGAATCTATTAATGGTGTCAGTAAACGATAAGAGGGCAGTAGTGGAACTATGATATGGCCTAAAGCCATGTTGGCATTTGGCTAGTATGTTGTGTTGAGTGAGATAGCCTATGAGTTGATGATGAATGCATTTTTCCATTATTTTTGCTAGGGGAGATAGAAGGGCTATGGGCCGATAGTTTGAATAGTCATTGGAGTTACCACCGTTGTGTAGGGGGATGATGTGTGATATTTTCCAGATAGCAGGGATGGAACCTTCCTTAATGGTTCTATTTATAAGGATGGCAATAGGATAAGCTACTGCTTTAGCTGCTTTTTGCAGATATTCAGCAGGAATCTGGTCAGCGGAAGGGGTACAAGGCTTACGTTTAGTTAGGAGTTTGAAAATGAAAATTAGTAGAGATGGGTTGTAGTAGGAAGGTAGGAAGTGTGCTAGTCATAGGGGCTTGTAGGCTGGAAGTGTCAGGGGGTAGCTGACTAGCTAGAGATTGGATGGTTTCTGTGAAGGAGTTAAAGTTATTTTCAGTTTGGAAGGGAGTGTCACAATTAGCTCCTATAGGGGTTGGTGTACTGGAGTGTCCTGGGTAAAGGAGTTTATTAATACTTGCCCAGAATCGTTGAGGGTTATTTTGGTGTGTTTTCTGTATTTTACAGTAAAAGTTTTTTTTGCCTAAAAGTATAGATTTTTTAGCTGTGTTTCTCAGTTGTCTAAATGTTTGTTGATCAGATGTGCTTTTAGTAGTTCGCCACTTAGTCCAGGCTTTATTTCGGAGTAGGATTTTTTGCCTGGTATCTTTGGAGAGCCATGGGGCTGGTTTTGCCTTGATTCTTATTTTACGTTTGGGTGCATGCTGGTCTAGGATAGTTAAGAATTTAGAGTTAAGGTATTGGACAGCCTCTTCTAATGGGAGAGATTTTAGATTAGTCCGATGACAGGCACCAAGTTTGCTTTCGAATAGAGTTTGGTTAAATTGTTTGTTGGAACGTATAGTCCTGCATGCTGTTGGGTGAGAGATATCTACTCTTTGCCTGATTATATAGGTCAAGCAGTGGTCACTTATATCATTAGGGAAAATACCTACTCTATAAGTTTGGTGATGATTATTAATGAGTATCCAATCTAAGGTGCTCTCTTTTTGGTTTGGTTTGTTAATTCTGGTTGGGGAGGTGATGGTCTGAGAGAAGCCATGAAGGTTAATGTGTGAAGTTGGATGCTCAGTATTGATACATTTCCAGTCAATATTGACATCACCAAGGATTATAGTTTCTTGTGGGAAAGTTGCTGAGACCCAGCTAAGAATATCTTCCAAGGAGTTAATGTTATTTCCAGGTGGTAGATAGATATATATGATATTTATGGATTTACTAGAATTTAGCTGAATCTTTGAAATGAGGATTTCTGCATTACTATCTTTAGGTGGGTTATAGGGTGAGGTGGTAACTTGTAGCCCATCCTTGAAAAGAATAGTGAATCCCCCTCCTTTTTTCTTTTTACGATCGTGTCTCAATATATTATATCCTGGTAGGATAATTTCATTATCTTGTATAATATATCTGTATAACAGATTGTGCCTAATTTGACTTATAATGGACAAGGAGGAGGAGCTCAACCTGTCAGGGTGTCACAGAAGGTGAATGTGAGCCTCATGGTGACAGACTGTGTATACCATGTGTGCCAATCCACTAATGTGTTTTGCTGGTTCACTTGTGGCAGAGGTGATGGATCTACATTAGTCACCTAGGCTAATACCACCCAATGCTTTTGGCAATGGGCCAGGACCCGTTATCATATATCTCTCGCAAAAAAGTGATGAGGTCACCCTGCTGAAAATGTTCTAGATGGATTGCTGTTGGCTTCTGTGGCCTCTTTCCAGGAGGGTGGCATGATCTCTTGTTCTGACAGTTGCCTTGTTGTACTTCTAATCATCTACAGGCATCAGCTGTGATGTCTGGTGCCTACCAAGGTGCACTGACAGTTGGAGGTCTGCCTGAGCAGCACAGATCTTCATGGCTTGCTGAGTCATGTTTCTTGAAGACCCCAACCATTAGGCCATATGTGCAGTCAGCCCATGGTGTCAGTCACAGTAGTGTCCAATGACTAGTTGTTTCCTTCTGGACCATCCTGGGATTGTCCATGGCCCCTGCTGTATCACCATCCAGGTGTTCCCTCCCTAATGTGTCATCTGTATAATCCTTCCCTCAGGTTTGCCAGTCATATACTAGCCTTTATACATATTTCATTAGCATTGGGCCACTTTTCACTAAAGGCTACATGCCATTTATTACAGCACAGACACGTGAAACTTATCTGTGAATCCAGGTCAGAAAATGCAGCAATGCATAGATATGCAAATAAGGATTTAGCATTAAATATTTGTTTATGGTGAAATCAAAAATGACAAAGTTATGTAGCAGCTATGGCTTTACCACATCAAAAATGGCAAAGTTATGTAGCAGCTATGGCTTTACCATCTCTCAACTTTAGTCCCATCATATTTTGCTGTCATGCTTTTCCTGTGTCTTGTCCCTGTAAGTGAACTACCATAATTTACAAATCTATTATTTCGTATTGTTTATATGTGCTTGTAATAGTGAATGCTGACAGGAGTACATAGTTCACGATCAGAGTCGTTTGTTTTATGATAGTATACAAACTGCAATGGTCATACAAAAACATGTTTGATTATCATTATTAGTGTTCATAGGTTCATAGGTTCATAGGTTCATAGGTTCATAGGTTCATACTAGGCTATCTGCCCTAGGGCATTTATAAGCCTAGCCAGAGTGTGTTTGGCTTTCGCCACCCATTTTAAATTTATTTTGCTATGCCCTTTTTCGAGGTTAGTATACTGTGCCTCTGTCTAACAGTGACACAGAAGTGATACCCGGGGTAAACCTACGATCTCCCATCCACTCATCAAGATTCCTCTTGAAGAGAGTCAATGAGGGACTCTGCCTAACCTGGACTGGGATTTTATTCCAGAGTGAAGGGAGCCTCTGGGTTATGAATCTGTCCCTCCAGCATGTCCTATTTATTTCAGTGCTGAGGTTCAAGTCTCTCGAGCACGTAGCTTGATGTGATTTGGATTTTCTGAGGTGCAGCATGTCCATTAATTCCGGGTTGGACATGGCTTTATACATCAGGCACAGATCACCTCTGAGCAGGCGGTATGCCACTGAGTAGAGCTGGAGTTTCTTTAACCAGGCAGCATATGACATCTGTTTGAGCCCTTTGATCCTCTTGGTGAGGTACTTTTGGGGTGTTTCCAGTTGCTGCAGGTGTCTGGTAAGGTACATCCCAAAAGGCGCATTGTACTAAATTATGGGCCTGATGAGGGATGAGTAAAGAGGCACGATGACCTCCCCTGATCTAGATGTGAATCCCTTCATGATTAGGTGGGCTATATAAAATGTTTTTCTAACCACTTTGGCCACGTGGTTTTCAAATGAGAGATTGCTATCAACTTGGGTCACCAGGTCCCTAATTACTTCTTCCGTACTTAATGGATTACCACCTATGTGGTAATTTGTGGGCACTTTGTTTTTGCCAAAGGGGATGACTATACACATTTTGGCATTTGGCTTGAGGCCATGGCTCTGGCACCAGTTGTCTGTTTCTATGAGGCCCTTTTGTAGGATGCTTGTGTTGGCTGGAGAGTCGATTATGGCACCTAGTTTGCAGTCATCTGCGAACTTGGTCAGCCACAGTCCTTCTGTGTTGGCCTGTACCTCCGAGAAATATATACCGAACAAGAGAGGTCCCAGGACTGAGCCTTGTGGGACATCACTTGTAACTGGTTTGGAGTCTGACATGGCTCCAGCAATTCTAACCATGTGAGTTCTGTCCTTGAGCCAGTTTGCAACCCATCTAGTGACATAGGGGTTTATATTTAAGCTGGTGAGCTTATCTATAATGCCCGAGTGGGGTATTGTATCGAAGGCTTTTGTGAGGTCCAGGTAGGCTGTGTGGACCACCTTCCCCTTGTCAATGGCCTTGCTGACTGTTTCAAAGAAATCAACCAGGTTTAAGAGGCAGGATCTGCCCTTAACAAAGCCGAACTGGGTAGGATCCAGTATCTGTAGGTCCCCAATATCTTTATTTATGAGGTCCATGATGATCCTTTCCATAGCTTTGCACACCAAGCTAGTCAGGCTTATGGGGCGATAGTTTCCAGGATCCATTGAGGCACCACCTTTATGGAGAGGGACCACTGTTGCTGTACGCCACTCTTTGGGTACATATCCTGTAGTAAGGCTGAGATTGAACAGTAGTATTATGTTTGGGTTTAGCTCTTCTTGGAGTTCATGTAGGACGCAACCCAGGACACCGTCTGGTCCCATTGATGCTGTGTTTTTTGCTTTGGAGAGGGTGGCTCTTACCTGAGCATCTGAGATGTCAGGGGGGCAGCACTCTGCTGGGATAGATATTTGCCCTTTTGGTGGGGAGTTTGCGCTGGACCTGTCAGCTAGGATGTTGGCAATGTCTGTGGGTTCGGTGTATTTTTTGTCATTTTGGACTAATTCTGAGCATATCTGGGAATTCCCACCCAGGTTACTAACATAACTAAAGAAAGCCTTGTGATTATCCTTAGTGTCCTGTGCAATTTTTCTCTCAAAGCTGGCCTTAGACGATTTTATGAGTGCCTGCAGTTTTTTGCTAATACTGATCAGAGATGCCTTCCCTTTTTGGGATTTTGCTGTATCATGTAGTAGCTTCCTCCTTCTATTGTATAGTTTGTTTATGGCTGGGGTCCACCAGACAGGACGTCTGCCTTTGGAGGATTGGGTCTTGGTTTTATTTGGGATTGCATAATCCATGCATTCCTGAAGGTGTTTATAGAATGCGTTTATAAAGGATTCTGCGGTCTGGGCCGTATTTTCCACAGGCCCGAGGGCTTTGAAGGATTCCACCTCGGTTTTGAGGAGTGTGAAATTTGCTTTAGAGAAGTTTTTCACTGTGGTTTTCTGGGCAGGGATGTGAATATCCAGTGAGATTAGTTTACAGTCTGATCTTACCAGTGAGGGATACACTTCTGGTCTGGAGCATAGAGCCCCCATGTTGGTGATGATCAGGTCCAGTATGTTTTCCCCTCTTGTGGGAGTGTTAACAAGTTGTTCCATAGCATTTGAGTTTATAAATTCTAGGAACCTTTGGGCTAGGGTGTTGGAGCTAGAGTAATGCTCCCAGTTTATGTTTGGGTAGTTGAAGTCACCCAATATAATGGTGTTTGGAGAGACCTTCATATTTTCCAGTGTTCTCAGGAAGGCTGAGTGGGGTTCCTGGGTTTGGGAGGGTGGTCTGTAGCAGGCTATAAACTGGAAGGCAGTTTTACCCACTGTTAGTTGCACATGGATAGTCTCTGATGCTTCGTGCTGTGCCACCAACCTGGAGGTGTGGGTATCTTTGACGAATATTGATACTCCCCCCTCCTTTTGTGGTTCGGTCTAAGTTTTGGGGCCAAAAAGCATGGTATGAGGTATAACCTGGTAGTGCTGGGATGCTCTCGGGAGCCTTGAACCAGGTTTCTGTTACTGCACAGATATCGATGTTCTCCATGCTAAGGAGAGTTTCGAGTGCGTGCATCTTGAGGTTTAGACTTCTGGCGTTAAGTAGCATTACTCTTAGTTTCTTATCCCTTGTGATACCTATGGAGGTGGGTTTGTCTTTTGAGCCTTGCCTAAAAAAGGCACTATGGGGGTGGCAAGAGCCTTTGCCAATATCCAAAAGCCCAGGGGTGACAGGTGCAAGCCGTCCCTAGCGAAGCATCGTGGCTTGTCGAGCATGTCATCCCAGGCTGACAGGCATTGGATCCCCTTTGAATGACACCAATACTTAAGCCAATTGTTGAAATTAATCATCTTGTCTTCATATTGTGGCATCATTCTTGGTGAGGGTAATATGCTACTCAAGGTCAAGGTCATACCGGCCTGGGCTACATGTTCAGAGAGCTCCTCTATGTCTCTTTTCATGTAGTCCAGGGAGGTACATCTCAGGTCATTCACACCAGCATGGACAATGACTGAGTATTATTTGTACTTACCTTGGAGTGACCTGAGTGCTTGTGTTATGTGGCGGATCCTAGCGCCCGGCAGGCAGCTCACCGTGACCTTCTCCTTGTTCAGCCTGGTGAGCAGGATGTCAGTGTGCCTGACGATAGTCACCTATTACAAGTGTATCAAGTGTGTTGTTTAGCCTTAAGGGCTGTGACTGTTCGGCACACTGGCTTTGTGAGCTATGTGTTGCACGTGTTTTGTTTTGGGGTAGCGGTTGCTTGGGTGTCTGCTTTGGAGGTCTCTGCTGCTTAGGCAGATTTTTATTTAGAGCATCCGAGTATGTTTTTGTGTGTTTACGTGTTTGGTTTGCTGTTGTGGTAGGTCTATGTGAGACTGGAATTGTAGCGAGTGTGGTTTCCTTCTCCTCCTGACTGGTTACGCCAGTACTGAGTTGAGAGAGCTTAGCCTCCAGTTTGGCTATATGGTTGCATCTCTCACATGTGTTGGAATTTGTTGGGAGGAGGAGAGGGTTGTCTGTGTACATGAGGCAGTTGTAACATTGCCTCAAGATTCCCAGATTTACCAGCTGGACCGGAGAGGAGATTGACAACTGACCTTTGGACATGCTAGAATAGTATTGGGAATTCCTTTATAATTGAAACAAAGGGCCAATGGGGAACAAGGTTCTCAAGGGGGGTTTGTGAGGGTGTAGTGCTTTTAATTTTTTAGTGCTGACTTATATAATTGCTTTAGTGAGCAAGTGCCAGGCTTTAGAGTAGGAATAGGGTGTTTATTACGAAAACTAGATCAGTTCTAAGGGAAAAAGTGAAGAGCAGACTTTCAATTTGCACAGCCTGCTCACTTTTCAATTTGCACAGCCTGCTCAGTTATTTCTCAAACCTTTGTCATCCTATCCGTGTAGCCCTTAACTTCTGTGTGCACAAAGGACGTCATATTAACCACTGTTCTACAACAAACTGATTTTAAACCAGTAGGGTCTGAAGCCACAGTCATATCTCACTGTCACACGTGACAGGAAACTTCTTGTTCTTTTGGCTTTTCCTGGTTAGGGGTCTCCACAGTGGATAACCTGTCCACTCATGATTGGCAGTGGAGTTTTACACTATTGAGTTGCCAGCCCACTGCACAACCTTCCACAGAAGGCACACACATGCACACACTCATGCCTAGGGCCAATTTAAAGTGTCCAGTCCACCTACAGCATGCCTTTTGGATGTGGGAGGAAACCGGAGCACCCGGAGGAAACCCACACGACCACAGGGAGGACATGCAGACTCCACACAGAAGGTACCCCAGCCGAGGATCGAACCAGAGAACCTCTTGCTGTGAGGTGGCAATGCTAACCACTGCACCACCGTGACCACCTGTGCACTACCATGGCCGCTCATCACACGTGACAGGAAACACTTTAAATATAACAGAAATCGATGATTTGTGCCAGGACAGATATCCAGCCTCAGGCAACTCACTTGTAATATACCTGTTACTTTTTGATACATTTTGCATAACATGCTGTAACTTTATTATTTAAGTTATTTTTATTTTATTTAAACAGTTGTTTACCAGGATAGTCCGACTGGACAACAGGTGTCCTTTTTCAGCTGAGTCCTGGGGAGAAAAGCTCCACAAAGTTACAAAGTAGCTTACTAAAAACTGATTAACAATAATTTAGAAAAAGTAATTAACAATAGCTTAAAAAATGATTAACAATAGTTAAAAATGATTACAAATATTTAAGAGAATATAAGTAAGGGTGACACTGATCAACAAAAGTTGAAAAAACATCTTTGAGTAAGGTTAACAGCTGGGCGATGGCAAGGTTGTAGATGCATATGATCACAATACATTTTGTATATCCAGCTGACTTCAGTGAAATAAAAAGAAGTAATAAGATACTAGTAGTTATTTAAACTATGTACAAATCTGCCTAGGTAGATTATAATCAGTAAACATGTTTTTTTATCCCTGCACCTTTTTAGTTTCAGTTTAACAAATGTTGTACCTAAAAATGGCACATCTCATTTAATAAAAATTATTACCATAATAATAAAAAAAGTAAAAGAAGCAAGTTTAGATTAAAAATCAGAAACCATCAGTAACTAGAAGCCTGCTCTCAGAATGGCCATGCCAAAGAACATACTGCATAATATCCAGTTTGTTTTTTGTATATTCGTTCTGTGTTGTACTTCAGATTCAGCCCCAGTTAACTTAAATTCTTTTATGAAAAAAATGCAGTTTTCTGTCTCATACTAAACCACATTGTTATAAAATGTTTTAAACACATTTAAACCACATTATTATTGTTAGTTTTTAAGTTTGTTTTATAAATACTTCAAGGAATGCCTATTTTGTGGTCTCTCTACAATGGAGCCATGGTGCCTGTATTCTGTGAGAACTGACTATACTTTCCTCTGGGATCATCAGTGTCTATTTTATTGTTTTAAACAAAAGACACAATTGTGTCTTGGGCATGTGGTATTTACAGTCAGTTTGTGGTTGTCTTATTTCAGTCAAAGTCAGAAAATGATCACATTTTGTTGGTGTTCTACAAGAAAAGATTAGCGGTATAATTATTACTAATCCTTTTGGACTTTGCTCTATAATAGTTCCATGACAGTGATCAAAGAGTGACAAAGAGGTAATGATACTGAACAAAGGTTCACCAGGGAGTTCGATTTGCAAAAGGGTTTATTTATATGAAAGGCTAAAGTAATATTCAGACAATGACTTTCATCTAAGTCCATAGTGGGTTAGTGGGAATATCTGTAACTCGCAGTTGTAGGGTTTGGGGTTCACTTCTGGCCTCCAAATGTTGTTTATGTGGAGTTTTGCCCATTCTCCCTATGTATGCATAGGTTTTCTCAAGTACTCCAGTTCCCACCTTCAGACACATGGTGGTTGTTATATGTGAACAATTTTATGTAGCCAGTGTGCTATAGTTTCCCCTTACACTTATGACCTAGGTCATAGCTGAAGGAGTTCAGGTAGGAGCAGTTCACTTACCAAGTTAACAAAAAATACATTTAAATGTAAATTTTCTGCTACCTAAGCTTTTTTTTTTTGGTATACCATCATATGTTCGACAACCACATCTGCAAAACTGCTGCCGCGAACTGCAAACAGCGAAATTCCAAAATTGCGAAAACCAAAGTGCCGAATTACAAAATCTCGCTCCCTTGTTGACCCATGGTAGCACTTGTTTCAGTGGTAGAGTGATTGGAAATGTTGAAATACAATATTATTTTGACATTAGGGAAGTCGGCATGACGGAATTCAGCTAAACAGTTCGCGTATGTGTACATTCGGAAATATGCTTTCGAACATATAAAGGTAGACTTTTTTTTTTTTTTTTTTTTTGTTATACTTCTCTTTCATGCTAATTTGTTTTACCTTATTTACTTCCTATAAGTTTTAGCATCAGTAGTACAACAGGTTGCACACTCATCTCTGATGTAGAAAGATGTAGGGTCTATTCCCACACCGGGTAGATTGATTGCTGGTGCTACAGTGCAGTATAAGGTGAGTGCTATAACCAGGAGTGTGTCATCTTTCATTTGAGATGTTAAACCAATGTCAGATCTGCTTGAGTTGGATTATTTACAGCAATATTATGTATGTACATATATTTTCATCACAAATATTCACAATGAAGAAGAGCCAAAAATATTTTCTTTACTGTATCCCCATTCCTACCATTTTATTATTTTATAATTGCTGGAAAAATCAATTTCCCATTAAACATAATTTCACTGTCTTTCATTCCAAATAACCCATTATACTTGAAATATTATTTTATCTATTTTTATTTTGTTCTCTTTTTTAATATCATTATATTATCCACATGGTACCATGGAAAATTACTGCACCAAGAAAACATCAGTTTGGGACAAGAATATGATATAAAAGAACTTCAGCAAGAGGGAGTGTATAAATATTTGGGAACTGATGAAGAATCAACAATTAAACATGAACAAGTGAGAATAAAACTTAGTATGGAAGAAGACTTAAATTAATCCTGAAAACAGCACTGACATCTAGGAAGAAAATTCAAGCTACAAACCAATTTGTTCTTCCTATCCTAACTTACAGTTTTGCGGTGACTGACAGGCCCCAAAACATGTTGGCTATATTAGACAGGAAAACATGAAGGATGCTTTATGCTCACCAAATGATATATAAAAATCAGTGCATACCAAGATTATATATTCCCTGTTCTGAAGGAGGGATGGGCCTCCTTGAAATTGATTACATGTATAGATCTGCAGTCTGGACTGCACACATATCTGCTGACCTCATAAGACCCAAACATAATGAATGTTTTGAAACATGAGGAGAATAAATCTAAGATGACTTCTCTGCTTAATCTAACAGAAGCTTATCAGCATCAAGCAGGAATGGAAATCAAACCAGAAGTAGATAAAAATCAGGCAGCAACTGAATGTGCCAAAAAACAAAAGAAAGAATATAAGGTGTAGGACTTGATGAGAAGGCAAGAAATGTGGAAAATGCATAAATATAGTTGCAAGTATAGAAAACTTCTGGAAGAACCTCATGTTGATCAGGACTGAACACAGGAATGGTTAAGGAGAGATGAATTCAAACAAAGAGATGAAAGGTTAACACTGATGAACCAAGATAGTGGGCTATGTACACGTTGGTTTACAAAGTCCATTCAACATGTGGGAGAAACAAACAAATGTAAGTTTTGTAAAACAGAGTTGGAAACAGTTGCCAGAACCATAGGATGAGGGGGAGGGAGTGCCCCCCCACACTTTTACAGCTGCAAGACCATCTTCCCTAATTACCAGCCAATTCGCCATGAGGCTTCAACAATTAAAAAAAAAAAACTCCACGGTGGCAGCTTCTTTAAGGACCCATGCATGCACTGCACACCAACACGGACGTCTACTCCACACTTACACACGTGGAGTTTAAACTAGCTGTTTCATTATGCAAGTATTTCAGGTGCAGAGTTATGCTGCCTCCCAGAGTATTTATGCTGATCATTGCTGTCAGAGTCAGAGTCATGCTTCCAGGTAAGGAGAGTTTTGGTTTTGTTGTTGACCGAGTGTTTTCAGTCAGGTACAGATTATAAGGTGAGAGTTTTCTGCTCCAGAGTGTTTTTCTGGTTCTACTTCCAAGTGTTTTGCTGTTTTTTTGTGTGTGTGTATAACATGTATACCTGATAGTTAGTGTTATTCAGGCTCAAATCCTGTACCGTAGGTACAAGGAACAAGAGCCTAAATTCTCTACCCACACCACCACTTGTGACTCATGAATCCATACAGATTTTCACAGAATATTTGGCTCATACTTTTGGTCTGTTACTCTTAAAATTTGTGGTTTTCTGGCAAATCAGTGAAAACTGAATTTACTAAATAATGATAGCCATTTACATTTTAGTCTTCCTATCTTTCAGGAAACACATGGTAACACAAAACACTTTATTTTAGCAACTTTCTAAGATTAAATAAGCAATATTTAAAATGTGTCCCTGGTTTTGCCCCCTCCCCCCGCCCCAAATAAATTTAGGCTTTTTACAGCTTTCTTGTGCTCTGAAATTGAGAGATTTAGTTGAGTGTCAAGTGGATTTTGCAAGGAGCTGAGAGCTTTAGGGGAATAGGAGTTTAGTACTACTTATACCGGGTCTGCTTGTATTGTTAGTAGCACAACATGTAGTATACTTGCTTTTGATGCTGAAGGCTGTGGGTTCTACTCCCATAGTATGCAGATGGATTGCTGATACTGTACTGTGTTATACTTTAATGGGAGTGGATGCTGCAGTTCTGTGAATGTCCTCCTTTGGAGGAGTTACCTAGTAACTATGAATATGTTATCAGTTTGCCATCCGTTCCCTATTGCAATATTACTAGCTTATCATTTTTTTAATGTAACATAGGCAATTTATTCTTCAAGAGCAACAGGCACTTTATTTGTAGATGAAACAATGAAATATAAAGTTGTTTGCTAGCAGCAACCTCTTAATTAGCTACACATCACTTTAATGTGGAATTATTTAGATAACTTTTACTTCTGCAGAGATTTTGCATATTTACTGATATTGGTGGATTGTGATGACAGAAGTCTGAGTGGCCTTTTATGGTTGAAATTTTCTGAAATGGGGAGTTTTGAAATTATTGGTTCATACAGTTTGTTTCATTGCTTACTAGAAGACTGTTCAAAACTACACATTTAAAACACATTCTAACAAGTGCTGCTACATTATACAAGGAATATAATTTAACACAATCAGGAAGGTGAATCAAAGAATGCATACATGGCCTTAAAAATGTGTAAGGAGCCTATGGTTTGAAAACAGCCCAGAAGTAAGCTTAGTCCTCCACTGGCCAGATGCAAAATGAATGTGGGTTTTCATGCTGTTTCAATGAATGTGAGTTTCAAGGGCAGAGAAGTTTACTGCTCATGTTAAGTCTGTTTTCATTGCAAGACTGTATTGCTTGTTTAGCAAATGGCTCAGTGTTTGTGCTATTTTATTTCAATTTCTGTAATCATTGTAGAAGTAAATAAGAAAACAGTATGCATCCTGACAGGTTTGAACAGTGTTTATGGTAACTGGAGGAGAAATAGCCAAGTAATAGAACACTGAAGTGGCTGGCGAGGGGACTGCTTCCAGAGTGGTAGAGGGTTGCTGCAGGTGGCGCTACTCTGGGGGTGCTCGATCTATTACCTTGCCTATGGCCCTATTTAACCATGATCCAGCTCTGATATTTTGCACTGTTACTTACTATAAATGATCAGAAGTTGGAATGAAACAGCAAAGCATCAGTTGTAAAAAAAATACGCACTTTCGTTCTGTGTTTGACAATAAAGGGGAGAAAGCACTTTTTTTTTATAACTGACGCTTTGTTGTTTCATTCCAACTTCTGATAGTTTATGTTTTTTACTGCTGTTTAATAATTAATAATAATTAACAGTCATATTGTTGAACATATCAGTGCAGTTCTGTGGATTGTGGACCTCAACTGAAGCAGTAGCAGCCCACCCAGGTACATTCTGGGCAGTCATTATGAAGTAACAACAGTAAAACTAACGACAACAGTAAAACTAACGACAACAGTAAAACTAATGACAACAGTAAAACTAACGACAACAGTAAAACTAATGACGACGACGATGATGATAATGATAAAATAAGACAATGCAGGAAAGAAACTGGAATAACTTTGCTGTCACTGTGTTTTCAGAAGTTAATACAGTTTCTTCCTTGCCTTAACTCATTTTTTCATTAATGCAAGTTGGCCCGAGTTTTGTTATAGTCATGCCAGAAACAATTTATTTAAAAGAAGAATTAAAAATACTGTGTGATTTTTATTCTGCTTATAAAAGTTATTAAAGCTTCTTGCCTGACTTCAAACTTTCAGTTTGATTATTTATTATTATTGTTATTTTTCAAGTTGCCCAGTTTTTGTTGCTCTTTTTTTTTATTTAATTGAACAAATAAAAAAATTCAACAGGTCGAGCTTGAAAGTGGTAAACAGATTTTGCTCACAGTTCTTATTTAAACTTCAAAACCTCGTAGCTCAAGAGATAAAGCCAAAAGCTTAATGGGTCAATGGGTCAGAACAAAGATCAAAGGCCCAGAATCAGGGACTGATTTTAAATATAACATTGTTCTTGTATGCTTTGCTGCTAGAATAATATGTTTTGCATTAGCCTGCATTTTCTGAAGGATATGAAGTCCAAAATTCTGAAACTCAAGTGTCTTATCATTATTTAAGTTTTGCAATCCTCATAAATTTGCCAGAAAATCACACATGAGGAACAGACCAAAAATATGACACAGAATCAGGGACAGGCAAACATATTCTCTGATCTCTCAACCTCTTAGGGTAAGAATCGGGAGAAAGTGTGACAAGCTCAAAATTATGGGCACATTTTAAGCTTTACTCTTGTCACCAAAGCAATGGATGAAGGTAAAACAGTTCACACCACAGTACCTTGACCTGGCCAAGCCTTTTGACACAATCCCCTACTCAGGTGTAGTACAAAAGATGAATAATGTAGGAGCAAACACTTACATCACTAGCTGGATTGCCAACATGCTCACAGGATGCAGGAGATCAAAATAGGGGAAGAAACCAGTCATCAATGGAGTCCCCCATGGTTTGGTGCTAAGACTTTTTCTGTTTGGCATATACATCTCAAAAGTAAATGGAAATGCCAAAGGTCTTTGGCCAACTAAGTTTGAGATGACTGCAAGCTAGGAGTAGTTACTGAATCCCCAAATGGCTTAATCATCATACAGGAAGGTTTGTCCCAAACAATGACTGGTGCCAGAATCATGAATAGAAACTAAACTCCAAAAAATACATTATTGTATCCATTGGGAAGTCATCTACTCCGGGGAGCTGCCAAATTGACAGTACCTCCTGAGAACTGACCCAGCTGTTTGGCATTTGGGAACTTGTGTGCATTGTGACCTAACTTTTGACCAACATTTGCCAAGAGTCATAAATATTTCTATATTGCACAGCTTATAAACAAATTGATTGTGACTAGATCTAGATATGTTATTGTCCCCCTTTACAAAGTCCTCATTAGGTCAATCATTTTGTATAATGCCCACTCTGGCATGTATCTGTCCAGACCCATGCAACAATTGGAATACCCACATAGATACCTTACTAAAAGGATACAAGTCCTAAACAATAGGTCTTGCATGGACCACCTCAAAGATTTATCACTATCCTACATTTGGATAAGGTATCCTACAGAGTGCTTAGATGTGACCTGTGTCTAGCATACAAGGCATCCTCCAACCTAATACTGATGGACCTACTGAACATCAACAAATCAAATGGCATCAGAAATACTCAGTCCAGGTATCTAAACTAAATGTTGTGGAGACATAAATATATATCACAGAGGCTACCACTGTTCCAAAATAGACTATCCATTCAAGTAAAACAAAGCTCATCCCTGTCCATATTCAAAAGCAACTTGGCTCTAAGGCTGGGTAATAGAAAATGAACTCCAGGATTCCCTCTCATGCCACTCATGGATAGAGGCAGTTCCTAAATGCTGCATCCCTTACATGGGTCTCCTCAAATTATCTATGGTATGAGTTACTCTCACTAGGGCAAATATATAATTATCAGCCATGGGATAGGTAAGACCAATCAGGAAATGTTAATTTAAGCACCAAAAGGGAAATTGGTTAAGCTTAAAATGTCCTCCAAGTGACCCTATGTTGTGGTAGTAAATAGCTTAAAAAAATGCCCTTTTTAGATCACTAAGTACCACTCTCACCCTCCCCTCCACCCACTCTTCAACAGCTTCTGGTGCCTCTGGAAACAGTTGCACACCTCATTGCTGGTTGTGATATACTAATGGCAGAAGGACTGTATACTAAAAGGCATAATAATGTGGCAAAACTATTGCACTGGGGATTGTGCAAACATTATGGTATTTCAGTGGCTGAAAAACACTGGAAACATGAGCCACAAAGCATCATAGAAAATGATGAAGTCATCACCAGGGCCAGATGGTTACATAGCAGAATTTTATAAGACCTTTAAGCAGCTAATAGCACCAATTTTACTGAAAGTGTACAAATACATTATTACGTTTGGTATCTTGGACCTATATCTTAATAATTCTAAAACTATCCTCATACAAAAACCTAATTTTGGTGCAGTAAACCCATAAAGTTTTATAGACCTATAGCTCTTATAAATATGGATATCAAAATCTTTTCTACAATATTAGCTTACAGAATCAAAAAAATCTTACCATATATTATTTCATCCGCGCAAGTAGGCTTTGTGAAGAATAGACATGTCTGGGATAACACACTTACCACTGACTCAATAATTAGTCTAAAAGAAAAAGATGGCTGCCCCAGCTATGCATTATCAGTAGATGCTTCTAAAGCATTTGACCGAGTGAACCTTGACTTCCTTTTAAAGATTATGAAATATTTCAATATTCTTGGGGAATATATAGCCATTTTAAAGGCCTTATACAGTAGAGCCACGACAACGCTTTACAAAAATAAAAAGCAACCAAACCCTATCCAAATTGTTAATGGCACAAGACAAGGTTGCCCGCGCTCACCATACTTGTTCAATATTTATATGGAAACTCTTCTTAAAATAAGCCAAAAAACCTATCATCATTACATGCAGATTTTTAAAGTCCAAATAAAATATACGGTGTTTGCTGATGATCTTAACATTTATTTCGAATTCCCAAATACTGATTTAAATAAGATTCTTAATTCCATTGAAAAGTTCTCTCAAATTTCTAACTATGCCATCAACTCATCTAAGTCAGTTATTTTTCCTTTGAACCCCTTGAGTCATAAGGAATTTTACATTCCTGAAACCAAAATCAAAGTCAAATACTCCCTCAAATATTTGGGCATTATGTTCACCCATCTCCATGCTGACCTAACAAAATAATCTGCACAAAACATGGTCTAGTATCACAGTAGACATAAAAAGATGGTTAAATCTTAATTTATCTCCTCTATTTAAGGCAGCAATTATAAAAATGAACATACTCCCTAAGCTGCTGTTCCATTTCAACACTATTAATCAATTCATACCAAACAGCTTTTTTACCAAGTTAGAAGTACTCCTAGGCAAGTTTTTTTGGCATCCTAAAAGTACCATAATAAGTTATTCTATCTAAAGATAAAGGAGGTATTGGGCTACCTGACTTTCAAACATATTATGACATTATAAATGTTAGCCGAATTACACAGATTGTAAATCATGATCCACTTAACAATGAATGGTGCCCTATTTGGATCAAATTATATTACCAACATCTAATTTCTTCAAACTTAAATCCTAAGGCCACACCTTTTTTTAAATACTAAGACTCTAAGATCTTTTAAAATCCATCCAATAATCATAGGGAATATCTATTTATTCCAGAAGCTCACATCCTCTCTTAATCTTAGAGACTCTCTTGTACTTGGACAACCAATACATCTTAACCCTAATATCAGACTGAATAACACCATGTTAAATATAGTCCAGTACCCACTAATTAAAGATTGCACTTTATGGGACTTCTATTAAATTAAAGATGGCCTGATAGAAAATATTAGGCAAAGATTAGAGGTAGGTAAGAATTATAACATTATATTTAAACAAATATTATACATAATCAACATAACTACTGCTAGTGTTAAAATAGGCGATCTTGGTATGCAATTACACCAACAAATTATAAACTCTTTCCTTTTAAGATGAAAATGCTATCTAATACCTATAGATTAATAACAAAAATTAAACATCAGGACTTGCTCCTATTCTCAAGATATTGGGAGGAAAAGAAGATTATTCCTGATCAAAAATCTGATGCTATTAAACTTACCATGAAGTTAACCCCTTTCAAAAAATTAATCTTCACCCAAATTATGATTGACAATAATGCCTATCACACATCCTTTTTCCTAAACAAAATCAATTCTACACACTCTCCTTTTTGTCCCTCATGGCCAAACAAGGTAGCAGACACCTTACATAAGTTCTTGAGTTCCAAATATGTATATAAATTGTGGTGTTCACTTAGATCTAAATTGGAAAAAAAGACAATACCAAAACTACCCTCTCATGGGAAATTGCTCTTCTACGTATATTTCCCTTAAATTGCACATACGCAAATAAGCACATCATAATAACATTATATGCCATGATGAAAGTGTATATAGCCCAAAATTGGCTTGACAGCACTAAAACCACATGGGATGAATATAAAAGAATAGCTATGAAATACGTATTGGCTGACAAGTTAATGTCTAACAATCAAAAAAAAAACTTCTGTGCTATCAGAAGTATTAGAAAAAGCTCCTTGCTGTCCTAATGTAGACATTAATGTAAGCTTGGAATAAAGGTGAAATGTGATCTACATTTAGCAAAGGGATCTATAAATGAACAAACTGTTTGATTAACATCCAGTCTTTTCAGAATCGTGAGGACAGGTTTTTGAGCCTCATTTGCATCAACAGAGGTGACATCAAGTTTGTATATAGTGTTTATAGTTTGTACAAGATACGGTTAGATAACTGGCTAGTTGTAGCTTTGTACGGTGTAAGGTCAGATATAGGTGATTTAAGACCAAGATATGTCAGTGCTAACTTTGCTTAAATATCAAGAGTTTGTTGATATGTAATTCTTGATTTTAGACAACTTTTTGTGGTTTGCTAGTGTTTTACTTGTTTTGTATAACTTCTTATGTATATTGAATGCCTAAGATATGTTATATTGTTATCTTCCTTGCACTGTTATTACATGTATTTTGTCATTATTATGACACCCGTGCCCTGGCCCAGCAATCAAGGAGCCTCAATCCTCACCACTAACACCAGTGAGGGGCGTCTCATATAGGAGGAAAGGATAACAAATATACACAGTAAAGTGCAATTTCCCTTATGAGCACACAGAGATCACAGTCAGTCCAGGGCTGGTCGCTCCCTCACTCTCCAGGTCCCCAATAAGACTCTCCACTGGCACAGCTATAGGGTCCATATCTCAGCCTAGTGGGCAAGCTAAAACCTCCAGCACCCTCTCTGTCCAACCAGCGCTTTGTGTCCCTGCTCAGGTAGCTGACACACAAACACACACACACACTTTGAGAAGAGTTTATGCAACTACACAGACACTCCTGGGAAAGGCTGGCACATGTTCTCCAGATGTGCCCCCTTTTCCCAGACTATATGGTAGTACCAGCTGCCACCACCCACTAATATGTATCAGCTACACAAAGGCCCTTAAAAGGGTGTCCAGTTATTACTGTACAATATTATTATCCAATTGGTAGTATAGCCCAGGGCTAACGCTATAGGAGTGGCTTTATACAATTTACCAAAGGCATGCAAGTACTCTAAAGAGCTTAAACTATCTCTACAAAAACAGCCACAGATGAAAAGGTTTAAAAATATTTAATACAAATAGTCAAAACACAAGACAATACTTTTTACTACACAGTGCTAGTCAAGAATTCAGAGATCACAGAGAAATACTTAAAATAATTCAGTAGTACAGTTCTGACATCACAGAAAAACACTTAGTCTAATCTTTCTAGTTTCTAGCTATTTCTAAGAGAAAACATAAGTCTAAGATAAACTTACATATAGAGCAAGACAGTGCTGGTGAGTTGAATGGTCAAGACAAAACTGCTTAATGCTCTCTGATTCTCTCTGTTTTTAAAATCACATTCCTGGTTCACATTACATCATTCTTCACACTTCCCTGGATTCCCAGACTAACAGAAACTACATTTACATTCTTCACCTCTGGGCAGAAACCAGAGCAATAAAGGACATTTATGCATGCAAATTCTGGCCATTAACTCTGGCCTTACAACAATAGCAAGAATTCCTTCATCTAGACCAGCCAGAGCCATGTTTACATTAAAGGGTCACAACATGTTTTACTTGGTCAGCAGAGTGCACTGTTGTTACATTTTTACAGTTCCACATATAACAGTATTTTTTTCCATTTAAGACAACAAGCCTGTGGCTTACATTAATATTTACAAATGACAGAATTATCTATAAAATTCTATCCAGCTAGGGTGGCAGCCTTTACAATTATTATTTTGTTTTTCTCTGCCTTTTTAAAAAAAAATGTGGTAAAATGAATAATAAAAATTTTATTTGAAAAAAATGATGGTCTACATCACATGAGATCACCCATTACCAACAGTTCAAAAGATTGATGCTAGACCATCATATATAGTAGTCCGTAAAAAGAAGACAAGAGTAGCATTGATCACTGAAATCACTACACTCAGTGACTACACTGTCTTGTGTACAGAGATAGATTCATTATATTTTCAGACCATATTTTCCTTTTTTCCTTTACATCATCAGTCATTTTCTTCCATATTCTTATCTTTTTATAGGTTTATAAATTCACAGGTATTTACTAGGCTAATGACCACAAGGGCCTTTTTAAGCCTAGCCATTCCTCCAAATCTCTGATAAGTTCTAGTACCCTTGGTAAGTTTAAGCAGGAGCTTGGTAGATGAAACAATTACAAGATGGGCCTGAGAGATGAACCATTTACAGGCAATCTGTGTCCATTAGAGACATAGGTGCCAAACCATGAATGAATTTCCTGTTTCCTGTCCAGCTGTCCAAGTTACACTTGAATTGGTTTAGGAAGGAACTCTGCTTCACATGGACTGAACATTCACCTGTTCCACAGAAGGGGTGATCTCTGCGATACATACCTGTCTCTCCAGCAGGTCTTATTTATGTGACAGACAAGGTTTAAGTCTTTAGACTGGGTTTCAATTGTTGGATATGCTTGGTTAGATACATACCAAAGGAGATGCTGTACTCATTGTGATAGGTCTGATGAATGCCAAATACAATGGAACAATAACTTCCTTGGATTCCATATCAATGTTTATAAGTTGCACAACATAGAATGATTTCCTCATTACTGTAGCCACATGATAGTCAAAGGATAGATTACTGCCTATGTGTGTTCCTCAAGTCCCTGACTACTAGGTCAAATCTTAGTGGTATATTGTCAACATGATAGTTATGAGAGATGTATGACATCCCAAAGGATAATATTATGAATTTCTTGGCATTTACTTTTAGTCTGTGGCTCTGACACTAGTTATTTGTTTGTGTCAGTCCTTCCTGGAGATTATTTGGGCCAGTAGGGGATTTTATGACAGCTCCTAATTTTGTAATCCTCTGCTAACTTATTCAGCCAGAGGCCATTGGCATTGGCCTTGACTTCAAATAAGTACTGCCAAAAAATAGCACTCCTAGGTCCAATCCCTGTGGGACTTTGCTTGACACTGGCCCCTTTATAGAGGTGAACTCCCCAATTATAACTTCCTGGGCCCTGTCTGTGAGCCAGCTGGCTATCCACTGGGTGACATAATGGTTTACACCTAAACTCCTGAGTTTGTCAATAATGCCTGAGTAGGGTATTGTGTCACATGCCTTGGCCAGGTCAAGGAAGGCAGTGTGAACCACTTTGCCCTCATCCTTTGCTTTGGTGACCTTCTCAAAGAAGTACATCAGGTTAAGTAAGCATGACCTGCCATTGATTGAACCAAATTGGGTTGGCTCCAGTGTTTGGAGGTTGTTTATATCATCTGGTGGTTTTCTGTGTCATCACTGATCATTTTCTAAGCAATTTTGCATTTCATCGTTATAATGTTCTGTTTTATTACATCTAACGTCTTCCTACATGTCTTTGTATTTACAAAGATCTTTCCCACTATTTTCTCTTTATCCTTTATCCATACTTTATGTAAATTCAAAGAAGCCCCAAATACTATTGGGTTTATTAATCCTAAACCACCACCTTCTTTATTCCTATATAATACTCCTCTTTTAATTTGATTCAATCTAGAACCAGATACAAAAGAGAAAATTATTTCCATTATTTTCTTTTCATAATTTTGGAATCATAAAAGCACTTACTAAATATGTCATTTTACTTATCAACACAAGAAGTGTATTGGTACTGATTTTTAAGAATAAGGGTGATGTGCAGAGCTGTAGTAGCTACAGAGGGATAAAACGGATCAACCTCAGCATGAAGTTATGGGAAAGAGTAGTGGAAGCTAGGCTGAAAAGGGGGGTGATAATTAGTGAGCAGCAGTATGGTTTCATGCCAGGAAAGAGCACTTCAGATGTGATGTTTGCTCTAAGGGCATTGATGGAGAAGTATACAGAAGGTCAGAAGGAGTTGCATTGTGTCTTTGTGGACTTAGAAAAATCATATGACAGGGTGCCTAGAGAGGAGTTGTGTTACAGTATAAGGAAGTCAGGAGTGACAGAGAAGTATGCAAGAATGGTAAAGGATATGTATGAGGGCTGCGTGACAGTGGTGAGGTCTGTAGTAAGAGTGACAGATGCATTCAAGGTGGAGGTGGGATTACATCAAGGATCAGCTCTGAGTCCTTTTTTATTTGCAATGGTGATGGACAGATTGCCAGATGAGATCAAACAGGAGTCCTCATGGACTATGATGTTTGCAGATGATATTGTGATTTTTAGTGAGAGTAGTGAACAGGTTGAGGACACCCTGGAGAGGTGTAGATATGCTCTAGAGAGGAGAGGAATGAAGGCCAGCAAGACTAAGACAGAATGTATGTGTGTGAATGAGAGGGAATACAGATGAATGGTGAGGATGCAGGGAGTAGAGCTGGCAAAAGTGGATGAGTTTAAATACTTGGGATCAGCAGTTCAAAGTAATGATGAGTGTGGAAGAGAGGTGAGGAAGAGATTGCAGGCAGGGTGGAGTCTGTGGAGAAGAGTGTCAGGAGTGATTTGTGACAGACAGGTACCATTAAGAGCGAAAGGGAATATGGTAGTGAGACCAGCTATGTTATATGGGTTGGAGACTGTGGCACTGAAGAAAAGACAGGAATCAGAGCTGGAGGTGGCAGAGTTAAAGATGTTAAGATTTCCATTGGGTGTGATATGGATGGACAAGATTAGAAATGAGTATATTATATGGTCAGCTCAGGTTGGAGAGTTTAGAGACAAAGCCAGAGAGGTGAGATTGCATTGGTTTGGACGTGCTGAGGAGGGATGCTGGGTATATTGGAAGAAGGATGCTAAGGATGGAGCTGCCAGGTAAGAGGAAAAGAGGAAGGCCTAAGATAAGGTTTATGGATGTAGTAAGAGAGGGCATGCAGGTGGCTGATGTGACAGAGCAAGATGCAGAGGACAGGAAGAAATGGAAAAAGATGATCCACTGTGACGACCCCTAACAGGAGCAGACAAAAGAAAAAGAAGACTTATCAACACAGAATTAACCAAATTTGCTTTATTTTATACAATAACATGTGTGTTTCTATAATGCGCATAGTTATTTTATACTTTTTATTAAATTTCTCCATTGTCTTTTTTTATTTCATGAGTACCAAACTCTATTCCTAATACATTTATTTCAAAGTAAATTGTATACCTGCTATGCTATTACTGCTTCCTAATCCTTGACTTTTTTCTTTATTAAAGATCCATCCCTGTTCCTCTTAATAATCCTGTTAAATACTGAATTACCTTTTTCATCCAAAATAAAATTTTTGTTATAATAACAGTATCATCTGCATAAGTCATTATTACAGCACTTTGTACATGTGTTTCCACTACATATTCTGCCTTTTTCATGTTACCCTTGATTTTACTAACTATTAAATTCATAGTTAAAACATACAAAATACTACTCATTGGACAGCCTTGTCTAATACGATTATTCATTTCTACTTCTCTACTTAACCACCCATTAATTAGTATTTTTACTCTATAGTTTTAACATGCAGTCATGCATATTCTTTTAGTTTTTTTTACTAAGATTGCAGCAATCCATAGACTTTCATAACACTTCATGTTTTATTGTATCAAAGGCTTTATTAACATTGCCTACCACTAATTTCACTTCTTGTTCTTTTTTTGTAACATCATCTACTACTTCCTTTATAATCATTAAACGTTTTTGGCAACCCCTGATTTTAATACCAAATACACTATTCTGCTGTTATATTTTGTATTTTATTTTTCATTCTCTTCTGTATAATCCTCATAAATATCTTATAATCAGTATTGTTTAATATTATCAGCCTCCAATTTTTTTACTTCTTTATTCCTTTCTTATAACAATTTTAAGATTCTGCTACAAATCTCCTTATACTTAAAACCATTTTCTTACCATTCATTCAAAATTTTTATAAAGTAAATGTTTTGAAAATCCTTAACGTTTTTTATACATTTCATAACTAATTCTATTTGAACCTTCTACTGGATCTATATTGAGTAATATTGCTTAATTAGTTTAGCTAATTCATCTATTATTTCTTTTTATGATTCTTTATTCATCAACTCTGTGAATTGTTTATCTTGCCAATCTCTTTGAATTTCTGCACTTCCCTTCTTTGTATGCATCTCTTCAACATATTCCACCACTATTTCCATAATTTGTGTTTGATTTTTCTTCATTTCACCATTTATTCTTCATTTGGTTATTACACTATTCTTTTCTTTCATTACTTTTCCTAAATATTCTGATACCTCTTCTTTTTCTCTGTCATAAATATCTTTGTTTAAATAATAAACTTTTGATTTCTTTATTTTTCTCATATATTTATTTTTTTTTTCATAGAATTCTATGCTGTTATATTCTAAATTTTCAAACATTCTATCATATACATCCACATATTCCTCTTTTTCTTTCTTTCTTTTATCTCCCAACTTCAACAACTTTCTTCATACTTTTTTTCTTAAATACTCTCCACCACTCTGTCCAAATGTTCTTAACATAACTGTATAACTACATCCTCTCTATTACATTTAGGATTCCATTTATTTTCATTTATTTTTTTTATTCATTTCCATGTGTTAATGTATTCTTTATTTCCTTCAATTTCTATCCATATTGCTAAATGATCTGAAAATCCTGGACTTACTACTTATTTTTCTATTATTTTTTATCCCTTCTGATATTATGAAATAATCATTCTCTGTTTAAAACATATTTTTTCTTTTGTCCATCCTTTTCCTTTCTATATATTTAACTTTCCATATTTCATTACTTCCTTCATTATTTGTGTATCTTTCCCCTTTTTCTTTCTTCCTTCTCTTAAATCACAATTAATATCTCCTGGTATTGTTGCATTCATATTAACTATAATATACTATTATATTTGCTGAAATAAACCTTCTTTTTAACCATTACATCGGCATAAATGTCTATAATTCTATATACTTTTTCCTGCCATGTAATATCCAGGATAGTCAAGCTACCCATTCTTACTAAAATTTTATCTAATATTTTAACTGTTCTCCTGCATAAAATTGCAATTATGGAACAGCATTCCTTTCTCAAGTTCCATATTATATGCCCATTCCATAAGTTTTCTATCTGTAATCTTTCTTCTTTTGTTATAAACCTTATATATTTTAATATAATTATATCTATATCACAATTTTTGTACCATTCTATTATACCTATTCTCCTTGTTATATTTATAACACTATTCACATTTATTGAAAATACTCAAGTTATTCCTTCTATTTTTTAATTTGTTAGACATTATTTTTCCCTTTCTATCGATTTCCTATCTTTATTTATTTTGCATTCATACTCTTAAACTTTCTTTTTCTGTCTTTAATTCATTCACCTATAGAAGTTTTCTTTTTAACCACTGTCCACTGTCTGTTCATCGCTAACTTCTGAATTTTTTTCTACTTCTATCCAATTTTTTTTCACTTTCTTCTCTTTTATCACTTTTTCTTCTTTTTGTTTTATCCTATCCTTTTCTTTTCTACCTCTTTACTTTATTCAATTCTATTTTCATTTTCTTTTTCTATTTCTGTACAATCCATTGCTAAATGTTCTTCTTTTACATTTATAACATTCCACCTCACTATTTTTTTGCCCCATATCTTACCTTTCCACAAATGTAACATCTTCTTTTTTTCACAATTACTCACAAAATGTCCCTCATTTTTACATAACTAACATGTTCTCATTTGCCCCAGTACTTTACTAAACCTTGATTTCCTTCCACATTTATAACACTTGGTATATGTATAATTTTGTGATTTTCCATTTTCAAAATAACATTGCTGTTCTATCCCCAAGTCCATAAACCCCTATCATCATAAACTTTTACAATGTCTAACACTTCTTTACAAATGTCTTTCAAATGTCTCTCTTCAGTCTCATTTTAAAATCGTATATGTGTCTTTTTCTTCGTCTCTCTCTAAAGCAGTTTTTATAATATACTCATTTCATGGATTTTTATTTTCCTTTTTTCAAATTCACTAATAAAGTTCTGTATACCTTGCACAGTCTCAAATATAATGTCACAAAAAGTCTCTCTTTTTATAAGAATAAATGCCCTTACCTCTTGAATTGTAATGTCCAGAGGTAAAACAACACTGTCTCATACCTTGTACCTGTTCAGCAGAACTGTGTCCTTATTTTGCAATCTTACCACCAGTTTTCTTTTATTTAAATTCTCCAGCTAATTTATTTTCCCTCTCAATGTACTGGTCACTGTCACGGCATACATTTTCTTCTTTTCCTTTTCTTTATCTCCTGCTATGACTTCCACTGCCCTTCTATTCCTTTATTGTCTCTATTATCTCTCCCCACAATACTTCACTCTTCTCGTGCTCACTTTGATTCATCATTCCATGTAATATATCATCCTACAACCCTTCACACTGAAGGGTTATAGCAACACACTCCTTAGTTTCTTCTCTCAACTCTCTGAATAAGTTTTGCTGGAAAAAATCTCTGAATCAAACTATACGCCACCTCCTGAGCTAGCATTTGCCTCTGCTCCCCTACTTCAGGTTTATATGATATGCAAAGTCCTCAAAGCCATCACTGCACTAGGCTAGAGATGTGAGCTAATACTTTCTGGTGTTACTCATCGTGATTACCATAGCGAGTAGGCAAAGTTCCCTTATACCCTGGCCAAATCTCCCCTAGTAGTACTTGTCTCACAGACTTGATCATCTTGCTCCCGTCACATAGCACTACTAAATTATTTTCTGGTTGTCTGTAAGCAAGAATCCTGTCTCCTAACAACAAAGCAACAATCAGAATCTGTGGAGATAAATAAAGACATAATTTAGAATATTATTCTATGTGTAACTCCCAAACAACATTTCAACAAGGATGTAAACATGACTCATTGTGTTTTATAATTTGGATGAGTCGAGCATAAGTCTCAAGTGTTCTAAATTATGTGTAACATACACACATGATCATGTTACCTCTGGACAAATGAAATTCTAGGTTACAATCAGGATGTACCACAGGGCTCTGTCCTAAGGTTATATTTGCTTGGGTTGTATCTTTCAGATCTAGGTTTTTCATCTGAGGTGTTCCACAGTCTGTTTGCAGATGACTTGAAAATAGGTAAACTGATTACATGTGTTACAAATAAGGCATGTCTGCAAAAAACTTGACTAAATTGGCCATTTGGGTACAGGAGAATAATACATTAATAAATACATCTAAAATTAAGCATATGAAATTTGGGAGGTATAGGCTGAAGGGCGAATATTTCATACTGCACATAGTAATTGAAACTGTACCTTCATTTAAGGACATGGATAAATGGGTAGATCCAGCTTTCAGTTCTTCTGATCATATCAACCAGTTGGTTAATGACAGTTATAGAACTATAGGTTGTATAAAAAGATTTATAAAGTCTAAAAATCAGAAATGATGAAATTGCTGTTTGCAAGTTATGTTAGACCCAAACTAAAGTATGGAATAATAATAATAATATGGAAATCTTAAAAGAAAACAAGCATGAGTAAATTAGAAAGAGTACAGCCGAAATATACAAAAGGCATCCATGGATGTGAAAATTAAAGTTATTATGAACGACTAAAATATTGGAACTTGTACAGTGTCTCATATAGCTGTTTAAGAGGGGACTTCATAGATTTGGAAACAACTACCTGTGGAAATGTTAGGGGTTATGAAAAAGTAGTAGAGAATCATCAGATAACCTACATAGAAAATTATATAGGAATGAGAGATGGACTAATCAGTTCTCTGAGAGAGTAGCTGATACATGGAATAAATTACCAAATTATATTAAAGCAAGCACTAGTTTAGATATTTTTAATAACAACTTGATACTTATCATGGGAAGGACTGTTTTGGTATATTGGCAGGCTAGAAGGGCATCAATGCCTGTGCCTGAAATATTTGTATGTATGTATTTACATATATATATATATATATATATATATATATATATATATATATATATATGGGTTCATGTCAGTACATCGACAAGTCGGAAGATCGACATCCACTCCACCGACACATGAAATAATCGAAACGCAAACACGGACATTTAACAGGTAAGAGGTTTACATTTCGCTAATCATGCCTACCACACATGCATAACACTGCCACACTTACTAAAACATGGTAGGCATGATTAGCGAAATTGAAACCCTTACCTGTTAAATGTCCGTGTTTGCGGTTTCGATTATTTCATGTGTCGGTGGAGTGGATGTCGATCTTCCGACTTGTCGATGTACTGACATGAACCCATATATATATATATATATATATATATATATATATATATATATATATATATATACATCAGAGGCACAGTCATGCTGTTTACGACAGACTACTTGCAATTTTCCCATTTCTTACTTTCAGATCAATCTAAAAACTGCATTTCAATCAAAGTAACCTAGTATGCCAGATTTCTTAACTATGGTAAATCTACTATAATCTCATAATATTTGCTGATAATCATCCCAGTAAACCAAATATCCAGCTCTCATTTCAGAATATTCAGTGCACTAAACTGAAGTACTGCTTGGCCATCACAGAACTTAACATTAGTTCACTCTATACTCACGACCCCATGCAAATTTTTTGCACACTAGTTCCTGTAACAAGGATATAATCAATCATGCAAACTAAGCTTTGAATCTCTACACTTAATCCAAACTTTTCAAAGACCAAGTATGGCTATTCTACTTTTTCCAATATCATTTTAAAAGTACATAAGTGGTTGCTGAAATTAATTGGGCAAATGTCTTGGAACCTCTCCTGAAAATGTTGCTATTTACTACAGTTCAAATTGAGACTGTAACTGTTATCTTGGGTGGCCGCTGTGGTGCAGTGGTTAGCGTTGTCACCTCACAACAAGAGGTTCTCCAGTTTGATCCTCAGCTGCGGTGCCTTCTGTGTGGAGTCTGCATGCCCCCCCCCCACCGGCCGCGTGGGTTTCCTCCAGGTGCAGCAGCGGCCTTAGGTCAGCTAGTGCCCTAGGCAAAAGGGCTCCACAGCGCCCCCCCACACCATCCAGTTACCCCAACCTGGTCTACCTACACCAAATAAATACTGGAAAAGCACCCCTGCTACAGCGCCCTAGGTGGCCGCCTAGTTGGCCTATGCCTAAGGCCGGCCATGTCCAGGTGCTCCGGTTTCCTCCCACATAGTTGCTGGCATGGCCTTTCTTGATTTTTTTCCTTATTTCTCTGTAATGTCCTCTTTCCTTTCCTTCCTCTGAAATCATATTCCTGTGATACTGTATTACTCAGCTACTCCCGTTGTCACTACTGACTCAGTACTACCAGATGCGGACAAAGCATCCATTCTCTTATCTGTATGTCTGTGCATGTTATATTCTGTTCAAATAATAATGACAAACTGGGTGTGCATTACAAGGAAATAATGAACTGCCTAGAGGTGTTGAGAAGTCAGATACCATAGGTGGAGGCCCTCCACAACCCTGGAAGGTCTCTTAATGCCCTGAAATGCATACTCATTAGAACATAATTATACTTAGGAAAATGTGCTGCCTTTTAAATTGTTTTTGTATTTGTTTTATTCTTATTATATGCATAATGTTTCATTTTTTTATATAATTTGTACTCCTGATATTTTAAAAGTTCTGTAGGGTTTGTAATTGTTGTTGAAGAACATATTTTATATGCAAAAATGCAAATATAGATAATATAAGCATTGAAAAATGTATACATGCCTAGACACACACACACACACACACTTACTTACATATATACACCTAAAAATGCAGAAATAAGATGCAGAGGCACACACACACACACACACACACACACACACACACACACACACACACACACACACACACACACTTTGACTGTGTACTCATGAGACATCTTACTTTGATGAAAGGCATGAAAGAATGCATATAGTAATCTATGTGGAATTATAATAGCAGGAAAAAAACAAGGATTACTGAGCAGTATTTTCCATCGGTATAAAAGTGTTTTACAAGAGCTAACCATGGCATTTATTCCTGTGTCTGACCAAGCTGAAACATCACAGCTTATTGTTCAACTTGTTTGTGTGGAAAGTAAAAAGCACAATCACAATCTATTTCCTCATAGAAGTCACTCACATTTATCAGAACCTTCTGCTTTAAATACACTTCAGTATTTTCCATTTTCTGGAAAAATTAACGCTTTAGGACTTCTGCAGGAGTTCCCTATAGTCCATCATTTGAGCAATGCCAACAGAAAAGAACTGACTGCAGTTTTAGAACATATTGTTGCATAACAAATTAAAGCTTTTTTCTCTTAAGAAATCAGTTGTTTATTTTATGACTTACCAGTGACTTCCCACAATATATTCATTTAAGATGCAGGAAAAAAAAAACATACAGCATACTGCAATTCATCCCATTACACAAACACAGAAACATACTCTCCATCTCTTTCGCTGTCTGTCTTTATTACTTTTGCACGAGCTCACATGCACGCAGGCATTCACACACACGCACGCACCCACACGTCCATCTAAACCAGTTAACAACATTAGTTTTGTTTTATTTATTTTTTGTCGCTTGCTAAGCATGGCTGTTTTATGTGCCATGGATAGCAAGAGGAAATGGCAGCTCTTTCTAACTGCTACTGCAGTTAGTTCAGTAATTTTTTCCTTTTTTAAACTGTATTTATTTTTTTTACTGATGCTTTCTAAACACTTATGTTTAATGAGCACAAACAATATGGTGGTTAGTTTTTTTCCTTTTTGTGATTCACAGCAGTTTCATATGTGAAGTTGTGTACCTGTTGGCAGGCTCTGCTCATACATTAGTACTACATTGGTGAACATGCATTCTCTTATACGGTACTTATACTCTGCAGTACAGTATCATATTCATGTTTTATCGATTTTGTAAAGAATATGAAATCATCTTTCTTTAAAGAAAATACTGATTTTAGTGCCTTACTTTCTTGTATTTTTATGTAGTTTAATGCTACATGCTTATCATTTTTCTGCATAGATTATATGTGAAAATTAAAGTACTGAAATTAAGTTTTACCAATGTATATTGACTCCTATGCTCTTTGTATTGTAGGCTGATAAATATGGTCTGACACTGTATAACCTTTATAGCATTATGGAGCTTTCTTCCTGCCATTTTTTGAAAAAGAGTTATGCCCAGTTGGACTTTCTAGGTCAGCAAATAACATAAACAGACAAATGCGTGCATACCTCCTTTGTCTTATGGCTTTAGATTTGCAGTCTCCTGGATTCCAGTGTCCGGCTTAGTCCACATGTTCAAACACTAATAATCCTTCTCTTTTGTATGACTACTTTCTGTTTCATATCCATGTGTAAATTGTCTACTTAGGTCCTTGCATTGGATTGTTAGCGTCTGTTTCACAACAACAACAAAAAAATCCCCATGGGATTTCTTTACAGCAAAGCTGACAGATTTTTAGAATCTAACATAATATTTATTTTGGTGATATTCCAATTAGTTAAACAATCAAAACATCTCTGAAAGACAGGATCAAATTTGGCATTTTAATCTGAAGAACAGGGAAATGCTGAGAAACTCCTATGAAGTGCTGATACTCCCCTGAAGGTATGGTCATGCTCACAAAAAAATATTTCTAATGCTATAATTTTCCGTAATGCCATTGAAAGACTACCAAGACATTTAACTGGCCATACCAATAGGGATATGCAAAACTGCAAAACACAGAAAGCTGGATATCAAAATCTGATTTAAATCAAGATAATTTGATGCACTTCTCTGGTAGACTGCAATATTCCTGGTGAGTTGCACATAAAAGCTTATAGTTCATTTCTTACAGAAAA
The DNA here is from genome assembly GCF_019279795.1 of Protopterus annectens. Classification (NCBI taxonomy): domain Eukaryota; kingdom Metazoa; phylum Chordata; order Ceratodontiformes; family Protopteridae; genus Protopterus; species Protopterus annectens. The sequence continues at coordinate 481,416,762 of NC_056744.1, forward strand.
CTAGAAAACTAAACATATTGCTGTCATCACATATTTATTGTCGTAGGACTATAAATCCAGTAGTAATAAAAGAAAATTATCCTGAAGCTTTCTTAATGTCATTAGTTGTACAATTTAGGGTGATTGGCTTTGCTTCACATTGATGGGGAGCCTATTCCAGAGTGTGGGGATCCTTTGAGACACATATCTGTCTTGCCAGCATTTTCTGTTTATTTTGGAAGCAAAGTTTAAATCCTTGGATCTAGTGCTTCTGGTTCTGTTTATTTTGCAGATGTGCAAAAGTCCATCAGTGCTGGATCTGAATATGCCTTATATGCCAGACAGAGATAGCCTCTCAGTAACCTGCAGGAGAATGTGTTAATATTCTGGATTCACTTGGTGAGAAATCTCTGTGAGTGTTCCAGCTGTTGCATAGCCTGGTAAGGTACATGCCAAAGTGACATTGTGCTCATGATGGGTTTGATAAAGGCTGAGTAAAGTAATACTTTAAGTTTCTTGGACCTGGATATGACACCCTTACTTATAAGCTGGGTGTGATTTTTGTTACTACCTTGGATATGTATTGGTCAAAGGCCAGATTACTGTATACGTATGTTCGCAGATCCCTAACCACTGGGTCAACTCTTAGGGGTGTCTTGATGATGGAGTAATTAACTGGGGTAGATGCTTTCCCAAAAGGCACTATAATGCACTTCTTGGCCTTGATATTTAATCCATGGCTTTGTCACCAGTTATTTGTCTGTGTTAGATCCTCTTGCAGGATGATAGTGCCATGGGGGAAATCTATGATAGCTCCCAATTTGCAGTCATCTGAGAACTTGGTGAGCCAGAGGCTATTGACATTAGTTTTGACCTCCAAGAAGTAGATGCCAAACAGGAGCAGGCCCAGCACTGAGTCCTGAGATACTCCTCTGGTGACCAGTCTCTTGGTGGAGGTGGTCTCACCAATCCTGACTTCATGGGTGCTATTGTGGGCTAGCTGACAATCCAGTGAGTTATGTAGCGATTTATGCCTAGTTTGATGAGTTTGTCAACAATAACTGATTTGGGGTATTGTATCAAACACCTTAGCCAGGTCTAGGTTGGTAGTATGCACCATTTTCCATTCATCCTGTGCCTTAGTGACCCTCTTAAATAAGGCTACCACGTTAAGTAGGCATGACCTTCCTTTGACAAAACCAAACTGGGATTGGGTCCAGTGTCTTTGATGATTATTTCCATGATAATTTATTCTATGGTTTTGCATATTAGACTAATCAGACTAATGGGTCTGTAGTTTTCAAGGTCGGTTAATAGTCCACTCTTGTGAAGAGGGATAACTGTTGCATTCCTCCATTCATGTGATATGTAGCCAGTTTTGAAACTGTAGTTAAAAAGTGACTCAAGTGGTCCTGATAGGTTATGCTTCAAGCTATTTCGGAGGCAACCCCAGAATATTGTCTGGGTCCACTGAGGCTGTATTTTTGGCCTTAGCAAGTGCTACCGTGACCTGTTCCCTACTAATAGTTAGGTGGGGGTGGTTATGTTAGTAGGGATTTCACAAGGGGTGGCGGGGGGGGGGGGTTGGAGAGTGAAGTTAGAGCTGAATTTGTCAGCCAGCAGATTTGCTATGTCACTCTGCTTGATGGAGGTGATACCATTTACCACCAGTTCAGCGCACTGCTGTATGTTACCTTTAAGGTTTTGGGCATAGCTATAAAAGGCTTTGTGGTTGTCTTTAGTCTGAGAGACTATCTTGGTCTTATAATTGGCCTTTTTGGATTTAATTAGTCTTATTTTCCTAAGGGATAATCCACAATGTTGAAAATCCAAGAAGAAAGATTATTCTGTAAGCGCTTTCACAATACATCAATATTGCTTCATCAGACAAATAAGAAAGAATTAAGCATCCAATTAAGCATCCATTAAATATACTTAGTCAGTGGTGCAAGTTTTTTTCATTGGTTCATTTGAATTCTGAGCTCCCTGTAAAATTTGTCCGATCAGTACTCGGTCAGCTACTTTCGGATCCACTCCCTTCTTTAGGATGATCTGGTGGAGCATTTTATCAAATCGCTCAATGTAATCAGTTTCTCACCAACTTCTTGGTATGTATGTTCAAACTGATAAAGTAGGTCAGCAGCCCTCTCGGTCCTTCCAAACATGTCCTACAGTACTCCTAAATAGTCCTTGGTCGTTCAATCTTGTTTACCCATCCTAAAGTTGCGTATGGTATCCGCAGCTAATCCCTTTAGACTTTCAGCTATCCACTGCTTCTTCTGAGATTCTGGGATATCTCACTCCTCTACGGCTTGTGAAGCCTGATCCATCCAGGATTCAAAATCTTCCTCTCCCTGAGGTGTGGGTTGTTTGCCAGAAAAGAAACACAATTTGCGGTAGCCAAACCCAGTGAATGGCTGTGTAGGCTTTAAGCATTTTTCTACAATACTTCCCAGAGCATTCAAAACTTCAGGCCCTATAGTATTTATGGGCAGTGAAACTGCAGCTTCTGGTGTAAGGTTCTGACCTACTTGGATAGATTCCACAGGTATTTTTTCTGTGGCTGAGGTAGTGCATTTCTCAGAGATTACCATAAGGACTGCACTCTCACCTGAAATTTGTACACTCAAAAGTATGTGCTCATACACTAAAGGACTTTTCCATTCTAATAAGGCCAATGTGCTCTGCTCAGGAGGGTCCATACTGCTGTCTAATACAAATCCACACCCTACAACTGGTAAGGATCCTGTGACTTGATGTATTTGCATATCAGTCCATGTGACCCCTGGCAACACCAGAACTAAGCAATGCTCTGACTGAGCATTGTACTGTTTGCACCACTTAGCGGCTACTTCTGGGCTCATGTTTCTGCTGGATTTGCTTTCCACACATACAGGGGAATAGGGTGAAGTCCAAGGCAGTACAGGCATCCAGATGAGCCGCCAAATGTAGTGCACCTGCAGGTGTAGCTGAAGTAGATACGAGTTCCTTCCTACCTGACTCTGGTGACACCCCTATAGGCCCAACACACCAAGGTGGTAAGAATGACAGATTTTATTCTAGGTGACACATCTAGTTTAAAAGGCAATAGCACAACCACAAACAAATTATTTCAACAGTGCACCTGTTAGCAATAAGGCAAAGTGAGATATGCATGCAATGAAAACATACATCCACCCTCTTCCCCAGAACTCAACAGAAAAGGGTCTTGACATTCAAACATGCGCAAAGAAGGCAATATCAATGAGCAGTAAATCTTTATAATACAGCAATACAAACATGGGAAAGATGCAATGTCATTAAGCAATAAAAGAGTTATAATACAGCAATACAGATATGAGAAAATGCAATGTCTTTGAGCAGCAAAATTCTTGAAGGCAGCAGTATTAACACGAGCAAAATGCAGTGTCATTGAACAATGAAGATTTATAATGCAACAATACAAATATGAGAAAATGCAATGTCATTGAGCAGTACTAACACCCTCAACCCCCTGGATCAATTCTAAACAGATCAACTATGAAACACTCTATTATTCCCTGTTCACTGGCCAGTGACTACTTACAGTCTTGCTGCCGGCATGATGGGGCCCAAGTTGGAGCTCATATGGATCCCAGTTATTTGGAATCCACAAAGCATTTGGGGGGGATCCACAATCTTATCAAAATATAAAATGATGGCCAGAGCCTCTCACCACTCCATCAATAATATCCTAGTGACCTGGCATCGTGGTTCCTCTGATGAGAAAAGTAGATAAATCACATGACAGAACTCTGGTAATCATCTATGGCTTCTCTGTAGTAGGCCCAAAGGAACTCCTTTTCTTGCTGAATCATATGCAGGCATGGAACTACTAGTTTCAGACTTCTCTCCTGATTCCACAAAATACCATCATCCAGGATTTCAGCAACAGACAGACACAAACTGCTACTTCACTTCCCTGTCCCAAAGCACTAGAAAAAATGAATCCAGTCATGCTGTAAGGCCCTTTTTCCCTTCAGCTACCAGATTCAGTCTTCCCTCCTTCAGCTAGTATTTCAGTCTCCTCTTTCACTTTTGAAATTCTCTTTTATATCCCTGAAAAGGAGCTCCACCTTGTGGTGTAATGGAAAACTACAGTCTATTACTTCTACAATGAAATACAGTGGGAGCTACATTTAATTAGTGAGCTATTGTTATTATGAGAGCAGCTCTTTCTGATTTTGGCCATGACTTTTTCCTTTGGTTATATACTGTATAAAAGGTAGTTTTAGGGGTTTTGTTTTGGGCTTACTTCTGGTAAGACTACCAGCCTCTAAGCAGCCATGTACATGATTGTACAGGGTTTCAGGGAATATTTCCACACAGGTTACATGATCTCAGGGTTTAGAAGAACATTTAGTTTTGACAAACCAATACTTAATAGAATGCAGTTTGCTTTAAAAAAGTTCCTAACTGTTACAGGTTTTGCTGGGTTTTCCAAGTTGATTTTTATTTTGAAGGAAAGGACTTTGTGATCCGACTTCACCAGTAATGACATGATACAGGGGTGGATGTGGGGGGGGGGGTGCAGTGCTCTCCCATATTGGTAAGTACTAGGTCCAATAGGTTTGAACATATTTCAGTTTATACATACAACCTATTAGCAAGTGCACTATCTGTATAAGGATATTTGCATTAATAAAGTCCAGGAAACTTTGTGCCTGCAAGATGGAGGTAGTGTATGTTTCCCAGTCTATAGAGGGGTAGCTGACATGTCCCATGAATAGGGTATTTGGTTGGATGTTGATTGCATCCAGAAGGTCTAGGTACAAGTCATGGGATTCTTGGGGCATAGATGGTGACCTACAGCCTGCTAGGATATGGTAATGGACTTTATCTATGTTGAATTGCATATGGATGAGCTCCAGGACATCATCCTGTTTTACCAGCCTAGAGGTATACTTGTTGCTATTGTAGATTGAGACACCTCTAGTCCAGGTACAGATCTGTGTGACTTATGGTCTAAATGTGTGGATGGCATTAAAGCCTTGACTGCTGGAGTACTTTCTTTGGCTTTAAACCATGTCTCAGTAATGTCACAGATGTCTGTATTCTTCAGATAAAGGAGAGCTTGTATGGTGTGGATTTTCTTGTTAAGGCTCCTAGCATTGAGCAGTAACATCTTTAGGTTCCTTAGGGTTTTATTTACTAAGTCAGTCGTTTTGACAATTTGGCATTGCCTAAAAAGGTTCTAAGTGAGTAGATAAAGTTTTAGCTAATTTCCGGAAGTCCAGTGGGGACACATGCAAACCATTTTTGGCAAAGTAATATAGTCTGTTAACTATGTCTTCCCATGCTGAGCAATATTAAATTCTCCTGGAATTTCATCAGAAACTAAGCCAATTGTTAAAGTCAACCATTTTTAATATTGTGGCATCATCCTTAGTAAAGATAGAATGCTGTTCAATGCAAAGCACACACCTGTCTGAGACACATGTTCAGAGACATCCACAATGTCTCTCTCTCTCTCTCTCTGTCTTCATATAGTCCAGTGAGATATGTCTCAGATCATTTATATGCATGCGGACTACGACAATATCATACTGATACCTGTGGTGCATTGACTTGAGTGTATGTGTAACCTGATGGATCTTGGCTCCAGATAAGCAACTAACCATTATCTTCCCCATATCCAGTCTGGTGAGTGGGGAGTCTGTGTGTATCATACAGTGGCAAAGATTCTGGGGTAAAGTGTTTGATTGCCTTTTCGGCTTCATTCTTGGTATTTCATTGGATGTAGGTGTAGGTGTGTTGTTTTGTGTTGCTTTTGGTGTGTGCTTCAGAGATTGCTGATGATAGGCATTGCCATTTGTAGGCTTAGGAAGTCTTTGAGTTTTGGGAAGATTGCCTTTTAGTGCCGCAGTATAAGATGATCTATGTGTGTGTGTGTGTGTGTGGTGGACACTGTGTGTGGTGGTGGTAGTGTGTGTGTGTGTGTGTGTGTGTGTATTCTTGACAGCCTTGTTTGTAAGTAAGATTTTTGTTTCCAAGGGAATTGTGTATGTAAACTCTCTCATACTGTATTAGTCTCTTTAAGGTTTACAGTATTGTTTTTGAACATGAGACAGTTGCTACATTATCTCAGGATCTCCGTATCTACCAAGCTAGCTATGGAGACATTTGGAAATTGTATATCTGTGCTGCCCGGACCAGAATTACGGCAGGTTATAATAGTGTGAGGACTTGGTTAGATAAAGGTCTCCTGAGGTGGTCTCTATGGGTAGGAACTATAGTTAGTGCTAAGATATGGTATTAGTGCTCTTAGATGCACATGCTAGCTGCTAGTAACTTAACTGTAGACAATGCTTTACTAAATTACAGTTTAAACTCCTATTACTAGTTATATAGGTAAACTTTATTGTCCAAGTATTTGCATCTGCTAACTGTCATTGTGTGGTGGGTAGCTCTGTTCAAATGTATCTAATTTGTAGAAACAGAAAAGAAACTGAAATCTAACCCTGAGCCTTCTGGCCAATAAATAACTGTACTTTGAGCTCTTATGGAGTGCTTCCCATCTCAAAAAGACCAGGCAAGCACCTTCTACAATAAGCTGGATGATTTGGTGCTTTTAATGTTAAAACACAGCAAAAAAAACCCCTCATTAGCAATGTAACAATAAACCAGCTTATTTACTGGCTAGATCACTCTACAGCAATGCAATTTAAATGCAAACAGTTTAGAAAGCAACACTTAGAGAAGACAGATGTTTTAAACCAAAATGCTTTAAATGCTCTTTAAATGCAGTAAAACTGTAGGGTACAGTTAAATAATAAAGTGCAAGTGCAGTAAATGAAATGCAATAGCTTATCTTTGCTTGGATGGCACTGGATACAGTGGAAACACTTTCTCAGTTACAGACAAGGAAGCCAAGTTTTGTTGAGTTCTGTGGAATGAGCACAGAGTCACACAAATGCACCTAATTTATATCAAAAGAAAAGAAGTTAAATTTAACTCCTGAGCCTTCTGGTCTAGAAACGACAACAGTGTGAGCTCAGTGTCTGTCTCAACTCAGAAAAATCAGGCAAACACCTTCTGCCATACGATGGATAACATGGTCTTCTTAATGTAAAAAGACAGCAAAAAGGAAGCCTCAAGTACAATCTAACAACAACACAACTTATTCCCTTTTTAGATCACCCTACAGCAAGGTGATTTTAATGCAAACAGTGTAGAAAGCAACACTTAGAGAAAACAGACAATTATTTTCACCAAAAGTACTTTAAATGCTCTTTAAAAGCAGTACAACAGTAGCAATCAGCTAAATAATGAAGTGCAAATGCAATGAATCAAATGCAATAACTTACATTTGGCTGGATGTCACTATATACAGTGGAAACATTTATCAATAACAGGTGAGAAAGCAAAGCTTTGCTGAGCCCTGTGCAAATGAGCACAGAGCCACACAAATATGCCTAGTTCATACCAGCAGAAAAGAAATTGAATTCTAACACCTCAGCCCTCTGGCTAATAAATGGCTACACTTTGAGGTCTTCCGGACAATGAAAATGAAGTGAAGTCTGAAACCCAGGTTCTTGTGCTATCAGTGTATAGACTATTACAAGCCTAGCCAATAACCAGTTGTAAGAATAAAGCCCTATACCCTGTATCTGTAAAATGAATACTTTAACCATTATGCCAACCCCAGGTAATCAAAATGGTAGAGACACATGCTCAGGTTCATAGGCAAGTACCAGGCTGGCTGCCCTCGTGACCCATTTTATACCTAACCAATTTCCTTTAGTGAGAATCATACCCTATGTACTGCTCTGCAGTGCAAAATTTAATGTTAGGCTACATGAAAACATGCTTCCACTTTTAGAGAACACCAGTCTTGGTTTTACAGCTCTACAGCTTGATTTTCAAAATGATAAGAATTCTATGTAGTAAGAAGTGAAATGAGGGTATTCTTCAACTGTCTGATACTTCATATTTACACACGTGTGTATGTACATATATGTGTGTGTGTGTGTGTGTGTGTGTGTGTATATATATATATATATGTGTGTGTGTGTGTGTGTGTATATATATATATATATATATATATATATATATATATATATATATATATATATATATATATGTGTGTGTGTGTGTATATATATATATATATATATATATATATGTGTGTGTGTGTGTGTGTATATATATATATATATATATATATATATATATATTATCATTCTTGTGATCTATACAGTTTTGAATCCAGAAATAACAAGACCAGAAGATCACAAATCGAGAATGTTAAGGATGACAGGAGTGAACAATGTCGAGCATCGAATCTCCTGATCTGCACTATCACAGAAACAAGTGTTAACATGGGTACAGAAGTGGGGCAAGTCTAGTTCTTCACTGTGGACCTCAACATTCTCAGCTTGCAATCTTCTAGTCTCATTTCTAGATTTAACATTGTTTCAATCACAAAAACAATAGTAAATCTGCAGTGCATTTTGAGAGGAGTCAGAGTGTGTAGTAGTGAGTCTGTTGATAAAGTTATTTACGTTACTAAGCCTCAATCCTGATGTGTTTCTACATAATAAAGCTGCTTGAACAGAATGCATAACTGTTCGTTTGTTTTATCCTGACCAGATGAGCGACATGGTGTCAGAAATGGGATTAAGAGTGCAACTTCTTCAAGCAATGAGGTGCAGAATTGACAGTGAAGGTATATGAGCAGTTTGGGTGATACAGTGCTCAAACGATTAAAAAAGGCCAGAAATGAACTTCAGGTAACCAAAACATGCACAAATGATTTATTTTGCAAAGGAAATGATACTAAGCATTCATAACGCACAAAACGTATTATTAATCAAATGACTAGCACAAAACATATTAATCAAATGAATGGCACAAAATGCATTATTGATTAAACAAAGTGTTTGAAATCACAATATTTGATAAAACTAACAGAAATACTTATATGAGGTTCAGGATTACTTCCAGTTTGCATAACGAGCATGTTTAAAGTAAAACAAGCACAGGAAAATTATAACAAGCATGATAAGAGCTTAAATGGGCATAAAGAGTAAAAATAAAAGGGCAAAATAAGCTTAGAAAAGCAAGGTAACTTCATGTTTTTTAGTAAACGACCATGTTTTGGCATTGACTGAAGCCATAAAAAGCATAACTAGAGTTGTTCAAAATATCTCAGAGTGAGCAAGTGTTTGCAGTCTGTGCTTTATTATGGTGCAACTATTTCAAAGAGTTTGCTGTGTGCAAAATACAGTTATTTTGCAAAGTACAGTGAAAGTACAGCCATTTTGAAAAGTTTCTTGTGCTGTGTACATTTATTCGCAGAGTGCCACCATTTCAAAGGGTTTCTTACAGTGCACAGAGTTATTTCGCAAAGTACAGCCATTTGAAAAGTTCTTGTGCTGTATACAGTTCATTTTCAAAGTGTTTCTTACTCAGAGCTTCCTGTGCTGCGTACAGTTCTATACAAAGTAGTCATTTCAAAGTATTTGTTTCACAAAGTACAGTGATTTTAAAGTGTTTTTGTGCTACAGAGACTTATTTAGCAAAGTGCAGTTGCTTCCAAAGAGTCTGTTGTGCTATTAAGCATAATTACAAATTCTGGCACGCACACACACACACACATATATATATATATATATATATATATATATATATATATATATATATATATATATATATATGGGTCCACTTTCGGGTGTTCCCATTAGGGGTCGCCACAGCGGATCATCTGTTTCCATTTCTTCCTGTTCTTTGCATCTTGCTCTGTCACACCAACCACCTGCATGTCCTCTCTCACCACATCCATAAACCTTATCTTAGGCCTTCTTCTTTTTCTGTTACCTGGTAGCTTCATCCTTAGCATCTTTTTCCTAATATACTCAGCATCCCTCCTCAGCACATGTTCAAACCAATGTAATCTTGCTTCTCTGGCTTTGTCTCCAAACCTTCCAACCTGGGCTGACCCTCTAATATACTTATTCCTAATCCTGTCCACCCTTATCACATCCAGTGCAAATCTTAACATCTTCAATTCTGCCACATCCAGCTCTAAATCGGCACAGTGGTGTAGCGGTTAGTGTTGTCACCTCACAGCAAGAGGTTCTCCAGTTCGATTCTCGGCTGGGGTGCCTTCTGTGTGGAGTTTGCATGTTCTCCCTGTGTTCGTGTGGGTTTCCTCCGGGTACTCCGGTTTCCTCCCACATTCCAAAGACATGCATCTGGAGCATTTCTCCCCGGGTCTCCACTGAAAACAGGCTCTGTGGAACCTAGTCGGACTTTCCCGGTCAACAAATGATAAATAAATAAAAAATAAAATAAATAAAAATCCTGCCTTTTTGTCAATGCCACTGTCTCCAACCCATATAACATAGCTGGTCTCACTACCCTCTTGTAGATCTTCCCTTTCACTTTTACTGGTACTCGTCTGTCACAAATCACTCCTGACACTCTTCTCCACCCACTCCATCCTGCCTGTACTCTCTTCTTCACCTCTGTTCCACACTCACCATTACTCTGAACTATTGACCCCAAGTATTTAAACTCATCCACCTTCGCCACCTCTGTTCCTTGCATCCTCACCATTCCTTTATCCTCCCTTTCATTCACACACATATATTCTGTCTTAGTCCTGCTGATCTTCATTCCTCTTCTCTCTAGAGCATATCTCCATTTCTCCAGGGTCTCTTCCACCTGCTCCCTACTCTCACTACAGATCACAATGTTATCTGCAAACATCATAATCCACTGGGACTCCTGTCTGATCTTGTCTGTCAACCTGTCCATCACCATTGCAAATAAGAAAGGGCTCAGAGCTGATCCTTGATGTAATCCCACCTCCACCTTAAACGCATCCGTCACTCCCACCGCAGCCCTCACCACTGTCACACTACCCTCGTACATATCCTGTACCACTCTTACATACTTCTCTGACACTCCCAACTTCTCATACAATACCACAACTCCTCTCTAGGTACCCTGTCATATGCTTTCTCTAAGTCTACAAAAACACAATGCAACTCCTTCTGACCTTCTCTGTACTTCTCCATCAACAATCTCAGAGCAAACATCGCATCTGTAGTGCTCTTTCCCGACATGAAACCATACTGCCGATCACTAATCATCACGTCCCTTCTTAACCTAGCTTCCACTACTCTTTCCCATAACTTCATGCTGTGACTGATCAATTTAATCCCTCTGTAGTTACTACAGCTCTGCACATCACCCTTATTCTTAAAAATCGGTACCAAAACACTTTTTCTCCATTCCTCAGGCATCCTCTCACTTTCCAAAATTTCATTAAACAATCTGGTTAAAAACTCCACTGCCATTTCACCTCAACACCTCCATGCTTCATCAGGTAAGTCATCTGGACCAACAGCCTTTCCATTCTTCATCCTCTTCATAGCTATCCTTACTTCCTCCTTGCTAATCCATTGCACTTCATGATTCACTATCCCGACATCATCCAACCTTCTCTCCCTTTCATTCTCTTCATTCATCAACCCCTCAAAGCACTCTTTCCATCTGCTCAACACACTCTAATCACTTGTGAGTATGTTTCCCTCATTATCCTTTATCATCTTTACCTGCTGCACATCTTTCCTAGCTCGGTCCCTCTGTCTAGCCAATCGGTCCATTTCTCCCTCCTTAGTGTCCAACCTTTCATACAACTCTTCATATGCCTTATCCTTAGCCTTCGCTACCTCTCTCTTTGCCATGCACCTCATCTCCTTATACTTCTGTCTACTTTCTTCATCTCTCTGACAATCCCACTTCTTCTTTGCCATCCTCTTTTTATGTATTCTCTCCTGTACTTCCTCATTCCACCACCATGTCTCCTTGTCGTCCTTCCTCTGTTCAGGTGTCATACCAAGCACCTTTCTAGCCATCTCCCTTACTAGCTCTGCTGTAGTTACCCAGCTATTTGGCAGCTCTTCACTGCCATGGATCCACTTTTTAATTTCAAAATACCAAAATCTCTAGTCTTGAGATACCGAACCCAAAACATTGAGATTTTGGTATCACTAAAATAATGTTTTTGCAGGGGGGGGTAAGCCCCCCTACACCCCCTATTTTAATATACCAACTCCGAGATTGCGCTACAGAGAAGAGAATGGAAAGCGGAACAGGAGTATTTCTGTTCTCTTCACTGTAGAGCAATCTCGGAGTTGGTATACTTAAGTAGGGGGGTAGGGGGTGCAGGGGGGCTTGGCTCCCTTCAAAAACATTATTTAACTTTTTTTTTTTTTTATTTCTTCACTTTTTAATTTCGAGATTCGAAAATGTCAACTTTCTGGAATCAGTATTTTGAAAGTCGAGATTTTGGTATTTCAAAATTAAAAAGTGGACCCATATATACATATATATATATATATATATATATATATATATATATATATATAGCCACGGTGGTGCAGCGGTAGCGTTGTCGCCTCATAGCAAGAGGTTCTCTCATTCGATTCTCGGATGGAATGCCTTCTGTGTGGAGTCTGCATGTCCTCCCCGCGGTCGAGTGGTGTTCGAAAGACATGCATGAATGGGCGTATCTTCATTGAAGGTTTGGCATTGGGCTGGCACCTCGGCACCATAAAAATCTACTGCCAATCATTAGCAGACCGGAGTTCCGCTGTGGCGACCCCTAACCGGGAAAAGCCGAAAGAAAAATAGCAACAACAAATATATATATATATATATATATATATATATATATATATATATATATACACACACACACACACACACACACACACACACACACACACACACACACACACACACACACACACGTGTGTGTGTGTGTGTGTGTGTGTGTGTGTGTGTGTGTGTGTGTATGTTCATACATAATTTCAGACACCTTCACTACTGTGTGTTGATATGTCAGAGACATTTCACAGACCCAGTCCACTTGTGTTTGATCATAATATTGCAGATAATTGGAGAGTATTTAAGCAGGAATACAATATTTTCCTACAAGCAGCTTTTTCTGACAAACATGTACATACAAGGGCATTTATTTTGCTTAACTTAGCTGGTCTTATGGGACAGAAGCCATTGAAAGAAATCGTTCATTTGTGTAATGCACCAGCAGTATATATAGGAGTGGGGAAAACCACCATATTTTTCTACTGGCTGAATCAAGAGAAGACCCAGAGTGATTGAAACATGTGCAACCCCTAGACAAATGTTACATTAGAGAGGCACCTACTTTATACAAGAGACCAAAAGTTGGGAGAAACTTTAGCAGTTTCTATCACTTACTTGAGAAATAAAGCTAAAACGTGCAGATTTGGTGATTTGAACGATGAGTTGATAAAGGACAGGCTTGTGTGTGGTATAAATAATGCTGTAGTGAGAATGATTTTGCTTCATGACAGTGATTTAATGTTGAGGACAGCCATAGAGATTTGTCAAATCCCTGAGCTCACAGAAAGGTGCACAAGTATGCTTGCAAGTGATAAGAGCATGGTTTCAGCAGTCTCTAGAGCAAGTGTAGACAGCATGCAACATGTGACTAGCAGAAGCAGGCCTAAGCACATGGCAGCTGCAGCCTCTGCATATTTTCAAGAGAGGACCCATAACTTTCCAGCAAGTTCTAAGACTAGCTAAGTAAAACGGGCATGCTCAATGCATTATGAGGGTGAGTCAGCAAGACCCAAGTCAAGTCTTATTGCTAACTGTCATAACTGTGGTGCCAATCCTGAGTCTAAAAGAGAAAAGTGCTTAGAATTTGGTCAGCAATGCCACAAGTGTAAAAATGGAACCACTTTCAAAGGTTTTGTAAATCAAGCAAGCCTCACTCAATTATTAAGAAAGGTCACTCAAAAAAGGAAGTTGATCATGTAGAAAGCTGCAACCCTGCTTTCTATGCAGATGGTGTATCAATGAATGGTGAAAAGGTTAATGCAGTAGATTTAATGGCAAAGAAAGGAGTGCTATGTACTGTCCTGATCAATGGTAAACCCACGGAGCTCAACATAGACACTGGTTCAAAGTGTAATGTTATGTCAGCAGAAACAGTTGCTAGAGTGAGAACTGCTGAACAACTTAATGTGGCTAATTGTGCAATGCTTGTTACTTATGGAGGTGAAGAGATTCAAACCAAAGGCTCAGTAGTGCTTCCATGCTATTCGGCGGGGAACAGTTATAGCTTGCAGTTCTATGTAATCAGAAGACCTGTGCAGTCATTATTAGGTCTCAGAGACAGTTTGAGAATGAAACTCTTTCTTTTACCAAAGAAGTCCATCATGTAAGCATATGTCCTAGTTCCAGATTTATAGATGCTATTTTCTCAGAGTATGCTGATGTTTTTGACAACAATCTAGGAAAACTTCCAGTTGTGTACTCCATGAAAGTAGACCCAGAGGTCAGTCCAGTGGTCAGACCAGTGAGGAGGGTTCCAGTAGCTATGCATTACAAAGTCAAGGTCCAGATATAGAAGATGATGCAGAAAGGTGGGATTTGTCCAGTCACAGAACCAAATGAGTGCATGTCTTCTATGGTAGCTGCTCATAAGAAAAGCTCAGATGAAATCAGAATATGTATTGACCCAAGAGGCTTGAACAAAGTATTAAAGAGACCTCATCATCCTATGCATACAGTCAATGAGGTTGCCACCTTCATGCCACGTGCCCTGTTTTTTCTGTCTTGGATGCAAAGAGTTCATTTTGGCAAGTAATGTTTGATCGCAAATTTTCACTACTGACTACATTCAGCACACCATTTGGTAGATACAGATTTCACAGAATGCCTTTTGGAATAAATTCTGCCAGTGATGTCTTTCAGCGGGCAATGGAGCAAATTTGTTTGGGTTATTCGTGTGGTATAATAGTGGATGATTTACTGGTTGGAGGTAATGGAGAAGCAGAGCATGACAGAAACCTCAGGAAAGTTCTGAACAGAGTGTGTGAAGTGAACTTGAAGCTCAATCCTCTGAAATGTAAATACAGGCTACCAGAAGTTACTTGTGTAGGTTATTCATTTACCAGTACAGGCTTACGACCAGACCCTTCCAAACAAGCAGCTATTCTTGAGATCCCATCTCCAGACAATATCCAAGCCCTACAGTGTTTCCTTGGTATGGTTAACTATTTTGGCCAATTTATCCTTGACTTTGGTAAGTTATCAACACCTTTAAGAGAGCTGACTTGCCTGGTCATGGTTGGAACAGCACCAGAGAGCATTTGATAACCTCAAAGAGTAAATTACCAATCCACCTACATTGAGATACTATGATGTCCACAAACCATTAGTTCTTTCCTGTGATGCTTCAAACTTCAGTGTTGTTGCAGTTATTCTTCAAGGGGGCAGACCAGTTGACTATGCGTCTAGGACTCTTACCCAAACTGAAATGCAGTATGCTCAAATTGAGAAGGAACTTTTGGCAATTGTGTTCGAATGTTCAAAGTTCCATGATTATATTTATGGCTGAGCTATCCAAAATCGAAACTGATCATCAACCTCTAGTCACTATTTTAAAAAAGCTTATGCATACAACTCCAGCAAGACTACAAGGAATGATGCTCAGATTACAAAACTACAACTTCAAAATGGTCTATACAAAAGACAAACTTCTTTATCTGGCTGAAACCTTATTTAGATGGTTCAGAAATACCACAGAACATCTTGATGCAGAGAATTTTGCTTTGATGTCATGGAAGTGTGTAGTTTTTCTACCACAAGACTTGATGAGCTAATAGATCATACAAAGACTGATCCAATTTTGCAGAAGCTCAACCACTTCATCAATGTTGGAAGGCCGTCAAAGCAATTTTGTGTACCGCCAAAAGTACAACCTTATTTTCCTTACAGAGATGAGATGCTGACAGAAGATGGTATCATTTTCAAAGGTCCTAAAGTTATTGTTCCTACTTCCTTACAACAGGAATATATTCAGATTTTGCATTGTGGCCACCCAGGTTCCAATTCTACCAAAAGAAGGGTGAGAGGACTAGTGTTTTCACCTTCTCTGTCAAAAGACATTGATAAAGTGCTTTCATCTTGTTCAGTATGCAATAGTACTAAACCACATTTGCAAAAAGAACCACTTCAGCTAGGAAAGATTCCTGAAAAACCTTTGTCAACATTAGCCACTGACATATTTTAGTGGAACAATCAGCATTACTTAGTGTTGGTAGACTCTTATTTGAACTGGTTTGAGATCGATTTGCTACCTAACCTAACATCTAATACTGTTATTACTAAGTTGAAACATCATTTCTCAGTCTATGGTAGTCCACACAGTTATTTCTGACAACAATACCCAGTTTACCAGTCAATTATTTCAGAAATTTGCAAAAGAGTGGGACTTTATTCATATTACTGGTAGTCCGTAATACCCACAGTCAAACAGCCTGGCTGATCTTGCAGTACAGCATGCAAAGCAATTACTAGAGAGGCCAAAGTGTGACAATACCGATATCTTCTTGAATTTACTTAATCTCAGAAATATACTCCGTGAAAACCTACTTGGCTCGCCTGCTCAGAGACTTCTATCTAGGTAGACCAGAACAACCTTGCCTATCAGTTCTAATTTGTTGGTACCTAATGCTAAAAACACCAGAGCAATCAAAGTCCAACTGTTTAAGAAGCGTTCCTTTCAGAAGTCCAGCTACGATAAAATGAGCAGATTTCTTCGTCCATTGAAAGAAGGAGAGACAGTGAGGATGCAAACGGTGAAAGGCTTTCATCAAATTGGTCAAGTGAGAGGTATATGTACCTAACTGAGATCCTACTTAGTGGAGTCTGAGGGTATAGAATACAGGAGAAACCATGGGCATCTTCTTCCAGTGTCTAAATCAGTACCGCAGTATCGTACCTGTGATACAGACTCTAGATCTCAGAGCAACCAGACAATGTTTATATTGAAGAACATGTCTCAATACCTATTCCCATTCCTGACGATGTCCCAGATGGCCCCAAAGTTTAACATTCCTTGAAGGCAGTCCCTGTTGCTATATCCAATTCTGACTTTTATGTTACACAATCAGGTTGTATTTCTAGACCTAGTGTAAAATACACAGCAACCTGGACATGATTGTTTTATATGTGTTTAGTTCTTTATAATTGCATATCAAAGAATTAGTTCTGTATAATTGCATGTCAAAGGTTCATTTCTGTGTAGTTGCATGTCAATGAATGCTGTCAATTTAGTGTATGACCTATTTCACAAAGAGGGAGGATGTAGAACAGAGCATGCGTTGTAACTTTAAGAAGCATTTCCAGATGTAAGCACATGCATATAAATAGGGAGCACATGCAGGCAGCAGTGCCACTTTGAGAGAACAGCCAGAGTGTTAACATGTATGAGTGTGGTAGTCAGTTTATAAGTTTATTTAAGTTTAAGTTGCTAAGCCTCAATCCTGATGTGTTTGTATATAATAAGGCTGCTTGAACCGAACCCACAACTGTTAGTCTGTTTTTTATCATGACCAGAGAAGCGACAGTAAACCTACATATATATATATATATATATATATATATATATATATATATATATATATATATATATTTATATATGGGTCTAATTTGCTTCATTGAATCTCATTTCACTGAATTCCATTTCACCCCGACCACATCGCTGAAAACATAAATTACTGAAAACTCATTTCACTGAATTTCATTTCACTGAACTGAACTTAGTATATATGGCACTGTGTAGAGTACTGTAAGGCAAGTAAAAGTTATAGGGAGGCAAAAGGAGGTAAAAGGCCATGGGAGGTTGGCATAATGGTTAAGCTGTTTACCTTACAGACACAAGGTACAGGGTTTGATTCTCACATGGGGGTATTTGGCTAGGCTTAAAATTGCCCACAAGGGCAGCTAGCCTAGTACAAATCCATGAAAACATGAAACCATATGCCCTTTTCCCCACTGTAGAGCAATCCTGGAGTTAGTATATATAGTGGGGTGTGGGGGGCACAGCCCCCCACATTGGGTGGTGTGGGGATCATAGCCCCACACCTTCTTTGTTTTGTATTGTATTTTACCAAAAACTTCAAAACAATATATTTTAAACAATAGACATGCATAGTTACAACACCAATGACCAACTCTCTCCGGAAGACAATATGCATTCAAACTAAGTGGGGGGCTATGCCCCCCACACTCCCCTAACTATATATACTAAATCCAGGATTGCAATAAAATGAGGAAAGGGCATATACCTTTTACTTGCCTTACAGTATTGCAGTTCAGTGAAATGAGATTCAGTGAAATGAGTTTACAGTAATTTCAGTTTTCAGCGAAGTGGTCGGGTTAAAATTCAGTGAAATAAGATTCAACAAAACAAAGTAGACCCATATATATATATATATATATATATATATATATATATATATATATAGTATATCCAATGATCACTCTACTAAGAGCTTTCATAACACATCCCACAACTTGTATAAGATATCCCTTACTCTCTTTACTAAACCAAAAATATTTCTGTTTTACTCCTCCAACCAGAAAATAAAAATCCAAATCCATAAAAATAAAATAAAAAACAATTCAGTTTACTACGAAAAAACTGCGATTGGTCTCCATTAAAAACACTGCAACTAAACCTATCTGTAGAATACTTCAATAATAAATTCCTTGAAATATTAAATAATCTTGCCCCCCTGAGAAAAATTCACCAAAAAAACTAAATGGCTACCATGGCTTTCTAAAGAAACAAAACAACTAATGAAACAAAGAGATAAGGCCTGGTCATTATGTCATGCTACCAAAAATAACAACAATCTCACCCTTTACAAACAACTTAGAAACCATGCTAAGAAAAACATCATCAAGGATAAAATAACCAATTTCCTCACCTGCCAACAAAAATACCAGCACAATCCACAAAAATTCTGGCAGAATATCAACCACCTCCTTAACCTCAGTAAAAACCCTACCCCTGCCCCCTCACTACTAACTTCTCTGTACCCTTAGCCTCACAATTCAATTCCCACTTCATTAACTCTATCACTTCTCTCCTAGACAACAAAACAGTCCCACCACTCACTGTCCCCTCCCCTACCTCTGATGCAAACTCCTTCTCCTTTATTCCCATTCCAACTTCCTACATAAAAAACTCCTACATAAATGAAAACCCTGCTGCTTAGCTGCTGACCAGTTAACAAATGAATACCTAAAACTAACTGCCCTATCCATCACCTACCCCATATCATTACTAATAAACAGCTCTATCTCCGAATAGTACATTCCCAAATTATGGAAAATCTCTCATATCATACCACTTCATAAGGGAGGTCCATCTAGAGACATAACTAACTACCATCCCCTTGCCATTCTATCTCCCCTTGCCAAAATTCTAGAGAAATGTATCCATCAGCAACTCATGAATCACCTCACTACCAACAACCTGCTCTCCAGCACCCAACATGACTTCAGGCCTAAACACAGTAATAACTCAGCCCTCATAACCTTTACAGAGACTATTCGCCACCCTAAAATGAAGAACAACGAGTCTCAGCCATTTTCTTAGATATGTCAAAAGCTTTTGACACAGTGCCCCATCAGCTGCTCCTCAACAAACTTGCCACTTACAGTCTCAATACCACACCTCTAACATGGTTCCACAGTTATCTATCCCACCATCAGCAAGCCACTAAATGGGCAAACAGCTCTCCCCGCTATTACCAATCACTACGGGGGTACCACAAGACTCCATACTTGGGCCCCTCCTCTTCATAATATTTACCAACAACCTATATACTACCATGCAACATGCCACCATCATCCAATATGCAGATGACTCCTCCCTTATCTGTTCAGCCCACTCCCCACAAGATTCCAACACAAAATACAATCATCATTCCAAGACATTGAAAAGTACTTCACCAGCCACCAACTCATCCTAAATCCAAATAAGACCAAGCTCATAATTTTCTCTAATAAATCTTCCAAACCCAGTACCCAATCCCTCTCCATACTATCTAAGAACAGTACAAAAATTAAACCCACCAATCAGACAAAGCTGCTAGGGATAACCATAGATGACTCACTAAAATTTGATAAACACATCCATCTGACCATCAAAAAAATCCACTCTAAACTAGGCACACTATACAGGGTAAAACCTTACCTTACACAACAAGCTAGACTGGCCACTGCAAGATCCCACTTGCTATCCACCCTCCTATACTGCTCTGAGATCTTAGGTTCATAGGTTCATAGGTTCATACTAGGCTATCTGCCCTGGGGCAATTATAAGCCTAGTCTGATTCTGTATGGCTTACACCACCCCTTGATTTGAGTATACTGTGCCCTTTTTAAGGTTTAATTTACTGTGCCTCTGTCTAATAGTGACACGGGAGTAATCCCTGGGACAAACCTATGATCCCCCATCCACCTATTGAGATTCTTCTTGAAGAGATTCAGTGAGGTGCTCTGCCTCACATGAACTGGAATTCTATTCCAGAGCGAAGGGAGCCTCTGGGTTATGAACCTGTCCCTCCAGCAAGTTCTATTTATTTCTGTGCTGAGGTTCAAGTCCCTCGAGCGTGTGGCTCTAAGGGATTTAGATTTACTGAGGTGGAGCATGTCCATTAATTCTGGATTTGACATAGCTTTGTATGTCAGGCATAGATCACCTCGAAGTAGACAGTATGCAACTGAGTAGAGCTGGAGTTTTTTTAACCGAGCAGCATATGGCATCTGTTTGAGACCCTTGATCCTCTTGGTGAGATACTTTTGGGGTCTCTCTAATTGCTGCAGGTGTCGGGTAAGGTACATCCCAAAAGGGGCATTGTATTCTATGATGGGCCTCTCTTGATCTAGATGTGAAACCCTTCGTGATGAGGTGGGCTATGTAGAAGGTCTTTCTAACCACTTTGGCAATGTGGTTTTCAAAGGAGAGATTGCTATCAACTTGGGTCCTCAGGTCCCTAATAACATTGTCTGTACTTAATGGGTTTCCGCCTATGTGGTAATTTGTGGGCACATTGTTTTTGCCAAAGGGTATGACTATACATTTTTTGGCATTTAGCTTTAAACCATGGCACTGGCACCAGTTATCTGTCTCTGTGAGACCTTTTTGAAGGATGTTTGTGTCAGCTGGAGAGTCGATTATGGCGCCCAGTTTGCAGTCGTCTGCAAACTTGGTGAGCCATAGTCCTTCCACGTTTGTCTGTACCTCGGAAAAGTATATACCGAACAAGAGTGGTCCCAGGACAGAACCCTGTGGGACGCCACTTGTTACCAGTTTCGAGTCTGACATGGCTCCAGCAACTCTCACTCTGTGGGTTCTGTCTTTGAGCCAGTTTGTGACCCATCTTGTGACATAGGGGTTTATATTTAAGCTGGATAGCTTATCTATGATGCCCAAGTGGGGTATTGTGTCAAATGCCTTTGCAAGGTCCAGATAGGCTGTGTGGACTACCTTCCCTTCATCTATGGCTTTGGTGACTGTTTCGAAGAAGTCAACCAGGTTCAAAAGGCAGGATCTGCTCTTGACAAAGCCAAACTGGGTAGGATCTAGTGTCTGTAGGTCCCCAGTGTCTTTGTTTATGAGCTCCATGATAATCCTCTCCATAGCCTTGCAGACTAAGCTAGTCAGGCTTATGGGGTGATAGTTTCCAGGGTCCGTAGAGGCTCCACCTTTGTGGAGTGGGACCACTGTTGCTGTACGCCATTCTATGGGCACATATCCTGTAGTGAGGCTGAGATTGTATAGCTGTTTTATTTGAAGGATTAGTTCCTCTTGGAGTTCATGTAGGACGCAACCTAGGATGCCATCTGGTCCCATGGAAGCAGTGTTTTTTGCTTTGGAGAGGGCAGCCTTCACCTGAGCATCAGAGATGTTTGGGAGGCAGCCCTCTGCTGGGATAGATACCTGCTCTTTTGGGGGGGAGGGGGTGGAGAAGTTTTCACTGAATCTGTCTGACAGGATATTGGCGATGTCTGTGGGTTCAGTGTATTTTTTGTCGTTTAGAATCAACTCAGAACAAGTCTGGGAGTTGCATCCCAGGTTCCTAACATAACTGAAAAAAGCCTTATGATTGTCTTTGGTGTCCTGTGCAATTTTTCTCTTGAAGCTGGCCTTGGAGGATTTTATGAGGGATCGTAATTTTTTGCTAGTACTGATCAGAGATGCCTTCCCTATTAGGGATTTTGCTCTATCATGTAGTAGCTTCCTCCTTCTGTTGTACAGTTTATTTATGACAGGGGTCCACCAGACTGGACGCCTGCCTTTGGATGATTGGGTCTTGGTTTTGTTTGGGATAGCATGATCCATGCATTCCTGGAGATGTCCGTAGAATGCATTTATATAGGATTCTGCAGTTTGGGCCATAGTTTCCACTGGCCCTGGGGCCTTGAAGGATTCCACTTCGGTTTTGAGAAGTGAGAAGTTCGCTTTTGAGATGTTTTTCACTGTGGTTTTCTGGGCTGGGGGTGGGGTCGGGATGTGGACATCCAGTGAAATTAATTTATGGTCTGATCTTACCAATAAGGGATATACTTCTGGTGTGGAGCATAGAGTCCCCATGTTGGTAATGATCAGGTCTAGTATGTTGTCCCCTCTTGTGGGAGTGGTGACTAGTTGTTCCATAGCATTTGAGTTTATAATTTCCAGGAACCTTTGGGCTAAGGTGCTGGGGCTTGAGTAGTGCTCCCAGTCAATGTTTGGGTAGTTGAAGTCACCCAATATAATGGTGTTCGGAGAGATCTTCATGTTCTCCAATGTTTTCAGGAAAGCCGAGTGGGATTCCTGACTTTGAGAGGGTGGTCTGTAGGATGCTATAAACTGAAAAGCAGTCTTGCTCACTGTTAGTTGCACATGGATGGTCTCAGATACTGTGCAATGCCACTAACCTGGAGGTGTGGATATCCTTGATAAATATGGAAACTCTTCCTCCTTTTGTGGTTCGGTCCGGGTTCTTGGGTCGAAAAGCATGATATGAGGTATAGCCTGGTAGTGCTGGGGTGCTCTCTGGAGCATTGAACCAGGTTTCTGTCACTGCACAGATATCGATGTTCTCCATACTGAGGAGAGCTTTGAGTGCGTGCATCTTGAGGTTAAGACTTCTGGCGTTAAGCAGCATTACCCTTAGTTTCTTGTTCCTTGTGCTGTCTATGCGGGTGGGTTTGACTTTTGAGCCTTGCCTAAAACAGGCACTATGGGGGTGGCAAGAGCCTTTGCCAATATCCGAAAGCCCAGTGGTGACAGGTGCAAGCCGTCCCTAGTGAAGCAACATGGCTTGTCGAGCATGTCATCCCAGGCTGACAGACACTGGATCCCCTTTGAATGACACCAAAATTTTAGCCAATTGTTAAAATCGATCATTTTGTCTTTGTACTGTGGCATCTTTCTAGGTGAGGGTAAGATGCTGCTCAAGGTCAGGGTCATACCAGCCTGGGCTACATGATCAGAGAGCTCCTCTATGTCTCTTTTCATGTAGTCCAGGGAGGTACATCTCAGGTCATTGACACCAGCATGTACAATGACTGAGTCATATTTGTATTTGCTTTGGAGTGACCTGAGTGCTTGCGTTATGTGGCGGATCCTAGCACCCGACAGGCAGCTCACCGTGACCTTCTCTTTATTCAGCCTGGTGAGCGGGACGTCAGTGTGTCTGACAATAGAGTCACCTATTACAAGAATATCAGGTGTGTTATTCAGCCTTAAGGGCTGTGGCTGCTTGGTACACTGACTTTGTGGGCTATGTGTTGTGCGTGTTTTGTTTTGAGGTAGCGTTTGCTTGGCTGTCTGCTTTGGAGGTCTCTGTTGCTTAGGTAGATTTTTATTTAGAGCCTCCAAGTATGTTTTTGTGTATTTATGTGTTTGGTTCGCCGATGTGGTGGGACTATGTGATACTGGAATTGTGTTGTGTGAGGTTACCTTCTCCTCCTGACTGGTTACACCAGTTTTGAGATGAGAGAGCTCAGCCTCCAGTTTGGCTAAATAGTTGCATCTCTCACATATATTTGAACCTGTTTGGAGGAGCAGAGGGTTGTCCGTGTACATGAGACAGTTGTAACATTGCCTCAAAATTTCCAGATTCACTAGCTGGACTGGAGAGGAAACCATTGACTGACCTTTGGACATGCTAGAGTAATATAGGGAAACTGAATTTAAGACGGACCAATAGAGGACAGGGTAATCGTAGAGAGTATAAGAGTAAGTAGTGCTTATGGTTTAATAGTGCTAACTTGTAGGATTACTTAATTGGACCAGTGAAGGGCCTTAGAATGAGCATATGGTGTTTAAATTGAGAGATAGAGCATTTCTAAGGGGATAAAGTGAAGAGCAGACTTTGTGGAGCCAGGAATAGTTTAAACCCAATTAGGCGGCGCTGCCTGCTGTTGTGCTATGCACAAAAATGCACAAAACCGTGCAAAAGAGGGTTTTAAGAGAGGAAGATGAAGGAGTTAGGAATTGACCCAAAATGGCCAATAAAACTACAGTTTCAAGTCAGTAACCACTCCCACAGGGGCAGGCAGGCTGCTCAATGTTCTTCACTGCCACTGATCAACAGAGAGACTTCCCTTTAGCCCAAGCAAAAAATGGCCTCCAAGAAACTTACAAACAGTTCAAGAACAGCAAGCCTGTAACTGAACTTTTTTAAATCTCAGAAAAGTAGGGAAAAAGCAAGATTTTTTTTTGTTTGTTTTTTCAGAGATAGCAGAGGTTCACAAGTATCAACAAGTTATAACAGTGCAGTAAATGACCCCACACAAGAGTGCTAGGCCAAAGACAGATAAAATGCAAGTTTTGAGAGAAAAAACGATTTTAAAAATAAGTGCAAACAGGAAATTCAGTAAACAGCTCTAGGTTGTACTCTAAATACAGTTACTAATGCAGAAATCAAGTTTAACAAGCCAGAAAATGCTCAAAATAGGTGGCTATGCAGAAAAACTTAGCAAATAAACAGAGGAAAAATACGTAAAATCTCAAAAGTGGCTCCTTTCTTCTCTCAGCATTTTCTCCTCTTGGTGGGTGCTTCACCAACAGCCAACAAGCCTGAAAAGATGCCAAAACCACGAGGCAACCAGGTTTTAAGAGAGGAAGATGAAGGAGTTAGGAATTGACCCAAAATGGCCAATAAAACTACAGTTTCAAGTCAGTAACCACTCCCACAGGGGCAGGCAGGCTGCTCAATGTTTTTCACTGCCACTGATCAACAGAGAGACTTCCCTTTAGCCCAAGCAAAAAATGGCCTCCAAGAAACTTACAAACAGTTCAAGAACAGCAAGCCTGTAACTGAACTTTTTTAAATCTCAGAAAAGTGGGAAAAAAGCAAGATTTTTTTGTTTTTTGTTTTTTTCAGAGATAGCAGAGGTTCACAAGTATCAACAAGTTATAACAGTGCAGTAAATGACCCCACACAAGAGTGCTAGGCCAAAGACAGATAAAATGCAAGTTTTGAGAAAAAAACGATTTTTAAAAATAAGTGCAAACAGGAAATTCAGTAAACAGCTTTACTAACCTATCAAAAATCAACCTAAATAAACTAGACTCCTGCTATAACAGAATAGCTAAGTTTGTCACCAACCAACCCCACAAAATACACCACTGCACTGATTTCTGACAGCTCAACTGGCTAGAATTTCCTAACCTGTTATTACTAAAACAACTTTCACTTGCCCATAAAATCATATTCAACACTACCAACTGCCCAGCTCTGTCAAACCTAGTCCAGCCAAACACAAACTGAAGTCTCCTCAGGTCATCCAACAAACTAATGCTAAAAGTAACCCAGTCTCACAGTTACCACGGAGACTCCCTCTACTCCCATAAAATAGCCAAAGATTGGAACACCCTTCCTCAACAGATAACTAAAACCCCCAACCTGTCTACATCTAAAACTACACTGAAAGACTATTTAAATGACAATTGGCTATGCCCCTGTATTGCTCCCAACTAATATTCTTCCTATTTTTCTCACTCATCTCACACATATTAGCCCAAATAGTGCTCATCCCACATAGGGCTATCCCGCTATCTGTCTTTTCTTTATTAATCTTTGTTCCTTCAGATGACCTAACTTGTAAAGCTACATGACCAATGTTGGTCTTTCACAAGTGACTCACCTTGTAAAGCTACATGACTTATGTACCTCATATATATTGTAAAAAAATATATAGTATTCCTGTATGCCTGAAACATGCATGTTGATACTGTATTATGCTATTATATTTTGCTATAATATTTTTGTTAAGCTCATTTACATATTGTTAGCAATGTACTACTTAAACTAAATTTACTGCTTGTACCATAATGATGTTCTTTTTGTTGTAGAGCTTTTCTTCCCGGGTCTCCGCTGAAAACATTTTTTTCTTCAACCCAGTCGGACACTATTCAGTTAACAAATGTAAATAAATAAATAAAAGCAAATATGCTCACACTGATAAATGTTTATATCTTCAGCATCACTCCGCTTGGTGATATCTACCCTAATCCAGGCCCTACCCCACCCTTAACCTCCAAAGTTACTTCTAAATCTCTACATTTTTTACAATAAATCTCTGTAGTATGGGCAGCAAAATAACTGACCTCCATGCCTGGATCTCTCACCATATACTTGATATACTAGCTGTCACTGAAACTTGGCTAAAACCACACATAATTGACTTGAGTTTCTACCCCACCTAGATATAACATTATTAGAGTAGACAGACTACAAAAGAAATCCAGAGATATAGCTCTACTGTCCTGCAATTTTTTACAGTATTACCTCTTACTCCAAGAAATTACCGGCATTCCTAAAAATAAATAAGACAAAAAATATATGCATCACTATAATTTAATTTCCCCTGGCAACAATAATCCCTACTTGAAAGCATACTGTCATGGTTAACTAACACAATTTCTAACAAAGCTATCATACTAGGTGATGTTAATATAAACTGGGAGAATCTAAACTATGATTTCACTACCAATAGTATAAATCTATATAACTTTACACAACTGATTGCAACTCCTACAAGATATAACAAAGCAAACAGTCTAAGCTCTATTCTGGACTGGATTTCTAGGCTCTGCCCTCACTACATTTAGCAATACAGGCACACTCCCAAACACAATTAGTGACCACCTACCAGCTTATGTCCATAGAACAGTTTCTCATATAACCAAAGAACAGAAAACAATCCATAATCTTTCCAAACCTGATCACCAAAAATTCACGCACACATTGAAAGCTATTAATGGGGCCACATTAAAAACCCTAATTAGGTAGACAAATGGCTTAGATGAAGCTGTCAGTCTTTTCTGTAGAAGCTTTTTGAACTTCCTAAACAGTCTAGGTCCATGAGATATACTGTATGCAAATGACCCCTTGAGGACATCAAGTTTTTCAGCTAAATGACTTCTGAATCTCCATCATTTTTTTATTTTTTAAGTCTTTATGGTTGCATTCAGGCCAATAAAGCCAAACCCCACTAGCTGTGGACATACGTTTCAACATTTTTATTGACCTCATCAACACAGAAAAAGTGGATAATTTGGCTAAACTTTAGAAACACAGGGTCCTTAAACCCAGCTGATGCCCATAAAGATTAGCGTTCCTGAAAAATATCCTGAGTAACAAGCAAACCAAAAGCTAAAAAGGTCACACAGACAAACAATTTGGTAAAAATTGCAAGAAAATCACAGCAAAGCTAAAGTTTTCACTGTGTGATACCTTAAACTTCCTGGCTTGTTTTTTCTTGTTCTTTTTACAGAGTGGTTTGTCTGTGTGACCTTTTTACCCTTTGGTTTGGATGTTACTTGGGCTATGTATCTACATTAAGTTACAAATATGCAACTACATGATTATTCAACTTTTGTTACTACTAAAATGATGTATATTTACCTACTCTGTGTAACACATATACATACTGTGGACTTTTCTCCCCAAGACTCTGCTAAAAACTTGATGTTTTGCAGTCATATTATCCAGTTAACAAGCATACATAAATAAAT
Source organism: Protopterus annectens (assembly GCF_019279795.1). Lineage (NCBI taxonomy): Eukaryota > Metazoa > Chordata > Ceratodontiformes > Protopteridae > Protopterus > Protopterus annectens. Next base: position 481,444,639 of record NC_056744.1, read on the forward strand.
AACATGCTGATAATAGCATTTTTGATTGAAAAATGTATTACACTTTCATAAACAAAATACATACCTGTGCAGTACCAATGGGTATTCCATATTCATTTATTGCAAACATATTCACAATTTTACAAAATTCACAAAGAAAGCAGAAACAGGTGCATTCAGTATTGTGGTGCACATAAACCCCTTTGTCTTATGAATTTAGGAATACTAGTAGGCAAGCAATCATGGGAGCCATAAAATGCCTAGTCACATATATACACCCAGGCAGACAAACCCAAAAGTTCTTGCCACCCTTGTCAAACACATAGTACATAAACAAACATCCCAAATGCAAGCAGGATTTTCCTGAAACTCACTTTATTTAAACATATTCCCATTCTGAAGATATTCCTGCCTTTCTGTGTCTTGTCCATCTCCTCCACCCCTCAAGTTTAATATTCATCCTTCTAACATCTTTGAATTACAATACCCCATTTAAGATTAACCTTTTTTGCCTGCTGTCTATCTGTGTCATAATAACTCATCTGTATGCCCATAAATTGTTCAACTGTTATGTTTATTTCCTTCTTACTAGCTTTCCATCATCTTGCTATGATTGATGCTCTCATCCCAACCGCCAAGGTAAAATATATATTAATTCCAAGTCCATTTTTTAAACAGTCTCAGAGCTCTGTACTCTATAAGCAGATCCAAAACATATTTATTATACCTGCATTTTCTTCTCTACATTTCAAGCAGTCTTAGTAAGTTTCAAGCTCTCTTATAGAGACCAGGATTTTAAACAATTTATGTCTTATCTGCATTCACTGGCCTCAGGCCTCTATAAGTGATCTAATAGTTTTTGTTCTTTTAACCCCCTCTTCTCATTCTTCCGTCAAAATCTGTACTTCCTCTTTTATAGGCCATCTGTCTCTCAACCCTTGCACTGCATTTTGAAATTTCCAATGTACCGCAGTTTGTCATTTTTAATTATTTTGAATTTTAACCATTCCAGTATCCATAAGCTATATTTCTCTTTTATATCCATTCCATGAGTGAAACATTGTCCCCATTATCTATTGGCTCCTCTATGAAAATGGCTGACACCATGTGTACCTCTTTCTCCTTTTGGCACTCCCATTTAAATATATAACCTTCTATTTTAATTTCAGGTTCCTCCTGACTATAACATACACTACAGCCTCTGCTCTTCCAAAATTCCTCTAATGGGTCCTTCTACAGGTTTCTCCAAAATGACTCTCATCCTCCTTTAATGGGACTGCTGTCCCCCTTTCTACTCACATGGAGACCAGTTTTACTGTTCATAAATGCATTGTCCGATGTTTGACTGTCGTTCCTTGCACACCTTTATACTTCTTTCACTTTTGAATAGGTTTGACACGAATGCAGATAGAGCATAGAGCTAAAAGACAGGCATTCCTCATCTTCTTAAAATTAGGGTGTGGTTCCTTACCAATTCTATCTCCCATGAACTTATCACAGCAAGTTTGTATTTTCTGTGCAAGTTTCTCTCTTACTCCATAGA